>NW_024879371.1:625-32090 GCF_018340385.1 Cyprinus carpio
AGCATAAATTGTTATTTCAAATGATTTAAACCTGTATCCTGTTTTCTGGGTAACACTCAGAATATCACTATATATTGTTGCAACACCTCCCCCCACGACCAGTCTGACGGGGCCCATGTTTATAACGTATTTGATGGAGTAGACTCATTTTTGGAGCCAATATAATCATTTGGTTTTAGCCAGGTTTTAGGTCAGCAGAGTATCAAAACTATTCAGCTCCGCTCCGACGCTGGCTGGGGTGCAGGCCATCAGCGCGAAAAAGCCTAGGTCGCTCCCGGAAAAGATTCCAATTATTAACAAAGAGCAGTTTCTGTTCTTTACACCATGATAATAACCATTCATTTAGAGGGTCCGTGGTGTCCCGGCGCCGGCGTGAAGGACATCTGGGCAGATCGCGTCCTACGGGTGCACCGGACCTGTGCAGAGAAACACACGGGGTGGAGGTCGTGGGACTGTTAGTAGCACACTGCAAACTTACCCTGGACTTGTGAGCGTCAGCCCGGGAGGGTTCCAGCGCGGCTCTCCGCTCTCTCAGCTGGGGACTGCCTCTGCTCCAGGACCCGAATCTGCTTCTCCACGGCCTCCAGCTCGAGCTGCACTGAATGCAGCTCGAACGTGTCGTCACCTGCAATCAAAGGTAGACAAAGCCCATCCGCCATTAAAGCAAGTAACAGTGAGTAAAGTCAAGCAATTGTAATGTGTGTGAATAGAGTATTAGCGATGCACGCGGGGTTTAGCGACAACCACGCTGGTGATGCTAATGGGCTATAAGCTACTAGCGGACTCGGGAATTCAAAATAAAAACTAGTGATAACAAGGCGCTCTGATTGTTTTTGTTGTAGAATACGATAGATGATATATTCACACGTTATAGAAACGAAAATGATGGTGTATAAAATAGATTTCAACAATAAAAAATAGACGATAGAGAAATAACGTGACGGAGCTCAGACACTTGACGACCCGATCCTTAGTTTTTATAGGATTTGATTTGATACTTGTCATGGATAGAATATGCATGATATTTATAGGTATTTGACTGCTTAGTATGTATGTATACTATTATAATGCAAGATTGTGTACCTTGCTGGGTATAGTAATCCTTTGCAGTGAAGCTGGTTGACTGGCACATGGCATATTCTACTCCAAGGAGCTCCTCCTCGTCTGGGTCCTTGTATACAGCAGGGTAGGGCATTGGATCGGCAAAGTTGGGCTCGAGGACATGCTCTTTACTGAAGAGCACCTCAGCCTGCTGATTCAGGCGCTGAATCTGCCGTGGGTTCATACACCACGTCTGCCTGCCATGACCACCAGCAACCCGGAGTGATTCCTGGCGGCTGTTCCACTGCACAGCAAATGCAATCAGATACACCTGAAAGACATGACCATTCATGCATTATTGTACATCAGGAACTAATTTTGATTACAAAGTGGACATTTCCCAGCAGCATGACATACAATTTGTATTTTGTCCGCAATAGGCTATTTTGTGTGTGGATCTCATACACCCAGTTGATGCTATGTGAACAGCATAGAGCTCACACACGCACAGGAAGAGATATAATAGAGATAAAATATGCCTATTAACAATGATGTGTAATCAATATATTTTTTTAAATATTAAAGCTGTTTATACTTACTTGGAATGGCATAACTCCACATCTCTGTGAGGGAATGGCATTGTACAGGTGTGAGTGCAAGCCCTCCAAGGAGTTACTGCCTCGCTGACACCTGTACTTGTTCAGGCAGACACCATTCAGCACCACCACCTTCACTGACACATACAGCTGTATGCCGGGGGGTCCTATAAAACATACATTGCTTATTTATTATGGTGTCTGTGAGTTTGAGTTTGTATGATATTACAATGATTAGTTCAAAAACCCACCTGCATACAACTAAGATGCTTGCTTGCAGTTGCCCAGTGAGAATCCACTGCCTGTGCTGATTTGAACAGGTGGATTCCATCAATGTCAAGGCCTGCAGGTCCATTGAACTCCGTAATGATGGACTCAATTGCTGAAGCTGTCTCCTGTAACAATCATTCACATTTATATACAGTTATATCGCTTAAAATGTGAAATTATTTCAATAATTGGAAGTATTTCCAAAATGAAATATAGTAGTGTGACAACTTAGTTAATTTTAGTGAAGTATGTTTTGAGCTTCTTATACATAAAGATTATACATTGATTAATATTACACTTAAACTCAACTCCACGGGTGATCCGTCTGACATAGGACCTGATCTGGTGAGGTTTGAGGAAGGCTATCATGTCCTCGTCTGAAAGACTGGCATACAACTCCTGGTTGCCCTTCCTGACTGCCTGGATTAGGAGCATCATATCCTCCTTCTAGTAGGCCAGCACTGCACCTGCAAGGGCACGCATGAACACCCCATACTTGGCATGGCTCTGTTTGATGACAACAGTATCCTAGCGGTGCAGCCAGTGTCGGATGTCCAGTCTGACCACAGTGCCCTTCTGCACCCAGTCCCCGAACAGATTCTCCAGGAAGGACGAACCACTGTCACTGAAACAATATAAATTCAGCATGTGTTCTTTATTTTTTTTAACATTAAATGAATGACAAATTTTATCAGGGTATATGGATCTGTTATTACCTACCGAAAACAGTTGTTATCTGCATATATAACAGTTGGTGCAGGAGCCCTAGCTCGTTCAAAGCGGGCCATCAGACCTTTGGCCATACGTCTGTAGCACCCCTCAGACTCAGCTGCCACCACCACTGTGGTCAAGAACTGGCCCACTCGTTCAGCACACTGGTGACATACTGCATGGTGCCCTGGCCATCACCATATATCTTCTTAAGGACCTGGAAAACACAAAGCAGAACATTCATTTGATAGTTTCTATCAATAACCTGTCTGTCCAATATAATTTATATGAATTACAGTGCATGTACATTTTGTATCCATCACATTTGAACGCTGAACAGTGAGGCCAAAGTCCCTTATTCAAAACAATAAGCTGGCTCAAGTCACTTTAAAGTGACTAAATAAATATTAAGTCTGCTTAACTTCATGAATTGATACAATACACATACCTTTTTGTACCACCAATGCAGAGGATGTCTCCAGTCACACTGAGGATTGAGGCTCTGTACACAGGCATCTTCTCCATGATCATGTGTGCACGCCTCAGCACACGGGCACAAGGAAGGGGAGTCCGGGGCAGAGGAAGGGTGTAAGTACCAGCAGCTTTGACAAAGGCCAGGATGCTCTTCTGAGACGATGCAGATCCAGCTGTGTGGGCTTCGTACAGGAGAGTCTGGTACAGGTCACGGTGCTCCACATACCACTCATCATGTCCCTGCTGCAGCAGTCTCTGGACTTTGTTCATGGACACACTGTTGACCCTGTCATTCAGAAGAGTAACCACGCCTTTGTCAATGGCACGCTTCCCACATAGTATGGCAGGAAACATGCTTCTGATGGCCGGGGCCAAGTTCATCAATCTTGGGACTGTGTGCCAGCCAAATGTACTGCTGAACATGATGACTGTCCTCATCTTCACTGTCTGCATCACTATGTGTCTTACTCACTGCCTGCCTCATCTTTTCACAATGTGAACACTTCAGCTTCTCCGTCAACAGGGTGTAATTGTACTTCATCCCACACACTTGCCTGGCATAACTACCAAAGCCTTTCTTCTCAAGGTATTCACCTGGTGGTGCAGGGCAGTTGGAGCTAGGGCAGCGGATCTTGGCTTGCGTCACACCAACTGGGCGCCAGAAGAAGACAGTAGTTGTGAAAAAGCAACCTGTCCTCCAACTAATACGCTCGTATAGGTCGTTTGTCCAAATCCCTGAAATACGACCCATCAGAGCGTATACTACAATTGCGCCCCTATCGGCAAAAGGTCGTTTTCATAGTAATGTTTTGTACTCTTTTATTTGCACTGTGATTTGCGTTTCGTGTAGCTCAGTTGGTAGATTATTGTGTTATACCTTGATATGCAATCATGCTATCATGGGTTCGATCCCAGAGAACGGGACGTGCACGTAAAATGTATATGCTCAATAAATCATAATTTAGCATGATTTCACTTGACAGAAGTAGGAATTGGGGGTGGGTGGAACTCCATCTTCTCCTTTAAAAGCCTTCTCTCCACAATCTCTCCTTTGGCATTCTTGTACTTGAAAGGCCTCTCAAACAGACCATACATCTCATCACATTTCAGCCACTTGATGTTAGGAGGAGCTATACCATTGGCTTGTGTAGATGGAGGTGGATGCTCCCAGTATTTCTGCCAGCCCTCCAGCAAGATGTTACTGGTTTCTGAGGCAGAGGTGTCTACAGGGGAAGAAGGTCTTCCCTGAGATGTGCTGAAGCTCGGGGAAGAGTCCTGACTCACAGCCGGTGTGAGCTCTCCCCAAGTGGTAAGCTGTGTGGTAAGCCTCAGACTCTTCAAGGACAGTCTCTGTAGAAAAAAAATCAGACAAAATTAATTGAGCACATTGCTTAAGATGTGAATATAATGACAAACATAAGCATAATCAAAATAAACAAAGTTTGTTTCTATTTTCCATGTTATCAGATCTTATTTTAGAGAACAAAAATTATATTTGATACAAACATTTTTGTATAGAGCTGCTACAAAAAATATAGGCAATAGTAAAAAAAAATATTGTAGTAAAATAAAAAATCCAACATATCACATCTACAAATTAAATAGATTTTTTTGTGTTATCTTAATGCCAACAAAGCATTTAGACATTAAATCTGTTACACTGAAAAAGGGCAGCTAGCTTGATAATATCACTCACCCTGCTGAAAATTAAAGTGAAATACTAGCTGAAAGTTCAAAAGGTAATGGTTTTATAATTTTAGACTATATTTGTGCTTGCCTCATGTTTTCAGTGTTTTAAACGTTATTGGATGTTAATGGCTTATCAGTTACAATGAGACAAAATAGTTTAGATTACTGGAGATAGCCGGACAAAACAGGCCTAAACTATTTAAATGTACTGTACAGTATGTAGTCAGTCAATTCCAACAGGACAAACTGGCAAGTGACAGTAGTGTTACTAGCCATAAGTAAAATCTACCTGTATTTGGATAGTAGGTTAGTCCTAATGTCCAGGCCTGATTGTGCTTGGCTATTTCCAAAGTATTTACTTTTTAGTAAAACATTACAAAGACTATCAAGAATTGCTGCAGTTTATGATTCATGTTAGTAATGTTAGTTAGATGGGCGGTTATATTTTCCCTTAATGGTTTTAAAACTTTAACAGTTAATAACTTTGTAATTACTGCACGTAAATCCATGCAGAAAAAAAACTGTTAGAAAGCATTTATATGAATATACTGGATTATATGAATATTTTGGTATTTTTTGTTTTTTGCTGTCTCAGTTCTCTTATGATGTTGTTTTTGTTTGTCACTCACATGATGCACTTGACCCGTTCAGTCAATCAAAGCAATGCGGCCATCTGATTGGTGGGTTGAGGAAGCAGCCTGCTCAACAGAGCTCAGTGATTGGTAGATTGAGCTGCTCAACTTGCTCAACGGCGCTCAATGATTGGTCAGTATAGGGACTTAGAGGAGAGCGCGCCTGTTGCTGCTGGAAAAGGTGTTAGTGAGGCCAGCAGGGGGTGCTCATCCTGTGGTCTGTGTGGGTCCTAGAGCCCCACTGTAGTGACGGGGACACTATACTGTCAACAAGCACCGTCTTTCGGATGAGACATTAAACCGAGGTCCTGACTCTTTGTGGTCATTAAAAATCCCATGGCACTTCTCATAAAGAGTAGGGGAGTAACTCTGGTGTCCTGGCCAAATTACCCCCTTGGCCTTTGTCAATCATGGCCTCCTAATAAGCCCCAACCACTTGACTGGTTCTGTCTCTCTCTCCTTCTCCACCTGTAGCTGGTGAGTGGTGAGCCCTCCTCTAGCATCATCAACAAGCTGCCGTCGCATCATCCAAGTGGATGCTGCACACTGGTGATGGTTGAGGAGAGACCCCCCACATGATTGTAAAGTGCTTTGGGTGTACAGCAATACACAATAATGCGCTATATAAATGCATCATTCATTCATGTATAGTTTATCGATCTCTGTCGCTGATGAGGGATTCACATGTGATAAATGCAGGGAAACAGCAGGGCTGACAGAGAAGATTTCAGAATTAGAGACACGCATCCAAACTTTAATTGAGGATAGTAAGAATGTCAGGGCTCTAGATATGACTTTGGATGCGTCTAGCTCAGGGAGTCCTGTACATTGTTGGATTCTGGCAATGGCGACTGGGTGACACTGAGGCGGCATAGTCGTGGGTCAAAACACCACTCTTCTGTTCCGATCAAAACATTAAACAGGTTCTCCCCACTCAGTGACGCACCCACTGAGAAACCTGATGAAAGTGCTCTAGTTATTGGCGATATTGTACGGAATGTGAAAATAGAGACACCAGCCACCATAGTCCAATGTTTACCGGGAGCCAGAGCGTCTGACATCTTGGCAAATTTATTAGTGCTGGCTAATGCTAAATGTAAATACAGTAAGATTGTTATTCACGCCAGTGCTAATGATGTTCGACTTTGCCAGTCGGAGATCACTAAAAAAAAACATTAAAGAGGTGTGTGGACTTGCAAGCACGATGTCAGACACTGTAATATGCTCTGGTCTCCTCCCTGCTTACCGTGGTGATGAGATGCATAGCAGATTGTCATCACTCAATGGCTGGATGTCTAAGTGGTGCCCGCAGAATAACATTCTGGTTTCATAGACATTTGGAAAAGCTTTTGGGGCAGAACTGACCTGTTGAAAAGAGATGGTCTTCATCCCTCCTGGGGTGGTGCCGCTCTTCTCTCTAGAAATATAGTCTTAGAGTTTGTACTTGACTAACTGGGGCCCAGGTCAGGAAGCAGACAGACTGGCTAAACCGACCGTCTGCTAGCCGCCTCCAGTCACAGAAGTCAGTTAATTCTCATCACATAGAGACTCTTTCACCTAGATATCACACTATAGAGACTGTGTCTGTTCCCCGAACTAGGAAATACAAAAAACATCCAAACCAATTTAAGAGTAACAATTTAATTGAGGTTCAAACAAATAAAAAACAGATGCAATACGGATAAACAAATGATAAAAGCTTGGCTTATTGAATATCAGGTTCCTTTTTGCGAAAGCACTTTTTGTAAATAATATGATCACTGATCATAATCTAGATGTGCTCTGTTTGACAGAAACCTGGCTAAAACCTGATGATTACATTATTTTAAATGACTCTACCACCCAAGATTACTGTTATAAACATAAACCACGTCCAAAAAGTAAAGGGGGAGGTGTTGCCTCAGTTTATAACAATGTTTTCAGGATTTCTCAGAGGGCAGGCTTCAAGTATAACTCGTTTGAAGTAATGGTGCTTCATATAGCATTATCCAGAGAAACAAACGCTAATGATAAATCCCCATGTGATGTTTGTACTGGCTACTGTATACAGGCCACCAGGGCACCATACAGACTTTATTAAAGAGTTTGTTGATTTTACATCCGAGTTAGTGCTGGCTGCAGATAATGTTTTAATTGTTGGTGATTTTAATATCCATGTTGATAATGAAAAAGATGCATTGGGATCAGCATTTATAGACATTCTGAACTCTATTGGGGTTAGACAACACCGTCTCAGGACCTACTCATTGTTGAAATCATACTCTAGATTTAATACTGTCACATGGAATTGATGTTGATTCTTTCACACTCTGCTGTGTCTCCACCTGCAGATCTGACAACAACAACATCTCACTGATTGATCTGTTTCAATCCAAATGCAGATGCACCAAAACAATGGGCTTTGATCTCCTCGTGGAGCCAAACAAACAGATAGGAAGATCTGGAAGAAAGACCATTTGCTCTTTGGTACCTTCACCCATCCTTCCCCCCAGGGCACATGGTCCGGGCAACTAAAAGTTGTTATGCTCACATAAAACATTTACTATATCTTCAGGATTCATGATTGTAAACTTTTCATGTTTTGGTATCATTTTAAAGGTCTCTGTGCGATTGGTAAAATGGTCTCAATTTCACAGTAGTCATTTTGTATTATAAGAAAGATTAAGAAACTTTTGTAGAATTGTGTTCTGCTGAGAAGGGGGTGTGTCCCCCTTTAGGGGTCTTTGAGAATGTTTATCTCCAGCCAGGTGTGACCCTTATGTGATCACGGGAGCCTAAAAAACAAAAGGTCTTTTATGTTTTTACAGCTGATTTGAAGATTTCTTTGTTGTCTGGTCTGAGTATTTAAGGGAAGTGACAAAACACTACTGGGCGATTCTGTTGCCAGAAAGCCCGTAGTGTGGAGTGTACTGTATTTCATATTCTCCATACTATGTATATTCCTGAAGTCAGGTATACTATTATGTAATTGTGTTAAACACATTGTGCTTACAGAGCACACTGTATAGTTGTTTGTGCTACTACATGTACACATTGGCTAGTTAAGTTTATTCTCTAAAACACCTGAGTTCTTTGCTATGCATTTTAGACCATGTGTCTTAAATTAGGATAACTGTTACATGTGTGACTATGTTAAATTTTGTGTGCCTCCTGCATGGATCACTTGGCCGTTCCCAATATGGCTACAGTGTCTTTGTGCAGAAGAAAAGTTGCAACACAACTACAATGTGATTTACAATTACACTATCCTTTCTAAATTGGCTTCTAATTATTTTCATTATGTAATTGGCATGATACAGTTTTACCTGACTGATAATAAATTGTTATATTTGATTTATTCTGCATTATTCTTAATTCATTATTACTAGTAGATTAAAGCGAAGGTATTACCTCAAATCTGTGTTCAGGATTGTTCATACGAAAGGTTTAATAGATGGAGCATGGGGCACATCAATGAGTCCATTTCGATTTCTGACTATCACTGTCTTAAATAAGTTGCAGTTTTCGTAAATATATAAAAACTATGCTTTTTGTACGAGTAAGCAGGGCGCGACCGACTTAAAGGTGGATATTTACCCTGCATCCAATGTTTAAGATCAGACTGACAAGTTTGTGTCTGGGAAGAGCATTCAATCGGCCGAAATGTTACTTCTAAAGCGATACCGGGTCTGCAGTGAACGAATAATTGAAAGTATGGGATTTTCAGAATACTCAAATATCTAAATTAATAAACAATCGATATCTGTGATCAGCTTTTGATAGAAATATTGCCCAAATTTAATGATCACATAAAATTGGAGTCAGATTAAACACAGAGCTAGACTAAAATTCAAACTAAATCCTGATAAATTCAGAAGCGCAAATAAAAAGACCGAATACGCATTAAACCTTCGACCAGGCCACTGGATTCCGCTATTTGGGCTGGCGGGGGGATCCTTACAATGGTGTTGAAATTATGCACCCAAGCGATGATATCTCAGATCATTATTTAGTTTTGTGCAAACTTTATATAGCTAAAACTTTAAATTCTACGTCTTGTTACAAGTATGGTAGAACCTTCACTTCTACCACAAAAGACTGCTTTGTAAGTAATCTTCCTGATGTATTCAAATTCCTTAGCATATCCAAAACCTCAGAACAATTTGATTATGTAACAGAAACTATGGACTCTTTTCTAGCATTTTAAATACAGTTGCTCTTTTATGCTTAAGGAAGGTTAAGGAAAACAGTCTGAAACCATGGTATAATGAGCACACTCGCACCCTAAAGAGAGCAGCCTGGAAAAATGGAGCACAGTTGGAGGAAAACAAAACTAGAGGTATTTCGTATTGCTTGGTGGGAAAGTAACCTATTTTACAGAAAAGCATTAAAAAACTGCTAGATCTGATTACTTTTCGTCTCTCTTAGAAGAAAACAAACATAATCCTAGGTTTTATTCAATACAGTGGCTAAATTAACGAAAAAATAAAGCATCAACAAGTGTTGACATTTCCCAACATCACGGCAGTAATGACTTTATGAACTACTTTACTTCTAAGATTAATACTATTAGAGATATTTAAAATTGTAACCATGCAGCTGTCAGCTACAGTATTGCATCAGACAGTGCACTATAGATCCCTTGAGGAACAGTTCCACTCATTCTCTACTATAGGAGAGGTAGAATTGTATAAACTTGTTAAATCATCTAAACCAACAACATGTATGTTAGAACCTATTCCATCTAAGCTCCTAAAAGAGGTGCTTCCAGAAGTCATAGATCCTCTTCTGACTATTATTAATTCCTCATTGTCATTAGGATATGTCCCCAAAACTTTCAAACTGGCTGTTTTTAAGCCACTTAAAAAAAAAAAAAAAAAAAAAAAATCTCAAATCTCCTTTTTCTGTCCAAGATACTAGAAAAGGTAGTATCCTCACAATTATATTCCTTCTTAGAGAAAAATTATCTCTGTGAGGATTTCCAGTCAGGATTTAGACCATATCATAGTACTGAGACTGCTCTCCTTAGAGTTACAAATGACCTGCTCTTATCATCTGATCGTGGTTGTATCTCTCTGTTAGTGTTATTGGATCTTAGTGATGCGTTCGACACTATTGCCCACAACATTCTTTTGCATAGACTAGAACACTTTTTTTGGCATTAATGGAAGTGCATTAGCCTTGATTTAAATCGTACTTACATGACCGCCATCAATTCGTAGCAGTGAATGAAGAGGTATCATATCGATCAGAAGTGCAGTATGGAGTACCTCAAGGCTCAGTACAAGGGCCGTTATTCTTCATGCTTTACATGTTACCCTTGGGAAATATCATCAGGAAACATGGTGTTAGCTTTCACTATTATGCTGATGATACTCAGCACTATATTTCTTCTCGGCCTGGTGAAACATACCAATTTGACAAACTACCGGAACGCATAGTCGATATAAAAAACTGGACGACGAGCAATTTCTTACTGCTAAATTCTTAAAAAAATATAGTGTTAGTGTTATAGTGTTAGTGTTATAGCTGTCTAAGACTTGATGGCTGCTCTGTCAATTCTTCGTCATCCGTTACTAACCTAGGTGTGCTATTTGATAGCGATCTTTCCTTAGAAAGCCACGTTTCTAGCATTTGTAAAACAGCATTTTTCCATCTCAAAAATATTTCTAAATTAAGGCCTATGCTCTCAATGTCAAATGCAGAAATGTTAATCCTTGCGTTTATGACCTCAATGTTAGATTATTGTAATGCTTTATTGGGAGGTTGTTCTGCACGCTTAATAAACAAACTCCAGTTAGTCCAAAATGCAGCAGCTTGAGTTCTTACTAGAACCGGGAAGTATGAACATATTAGCCCGGTCCTGTCAACACTGCACTGGCTCCCTATCAAACATCGTATAGATTTTTTAAATCTTGCTTATTACTTATAAAGCCCTGAATGGTTTAGCACCTCAGTATTTGAATGAGCTCTTGTTACATTATAATCCTCCGTGTCCGCTGCGTTCTCAAAACTCAATTTGATAATACCTAGAATATCAAAATCAACTGCGGGCGGCAAATCCTTTTCCTATTTAGCGCCCAAACTCTGGAATAACTTACCTAACATTGTTCGGGAGGCAGACACACTCTTGCAGTTTAAATCTAGATCAAAGACCTATCTCTTTAACCTGGCTTACACATAGCACACTAATACGATTCTAATATCCAAATCCGTTAAAGGATTTTTAGGCTGCATTAATTAGGTAAGCCGGAACCGGGAACCCTTCCCATAACACATGATGTACTTGCTACATCATTAGAAGAATGGCATCTACGCTAATATTAGTCTGTTTCTCTCTTATTCCGAGGGTCACCATAGCTGCCAGATCCAGTCTGTATCCAGACCAGATGGTGGATCAGCACCTAGAAAGATTGCCAAAGGCTCCCCAGATTTCACAATCTTAAATTCTAATTCTGTGTGAAATGGTCAATATATGACATTTAACACAATTTATTATATGACCAATACATTAACTTTTAAACAATTTCTAGTATGTTTGTATATTTGTTTTTTATTGAATGATATTTTGAATGTAATTTTAAATCTCCTGCCTTGAGTTCTGTCTTTTCTGTATTAGGAGGATGGTGGGGGTGGGGTGGGGGGGTAGGGGGTGGGTCATGTGCCAATGTGGAATAGTCTAAAGTGCAGTCTTCGAGCTGAGAGCCTTCGAGACTTAATGTCTTAATACCACACTATGTTTCTCATAAATAAAAATGAATTGTGTTATATCTCCTTAAGCTTGACTGGGCCTTGAAAATAGAGAATCCAGATGAGACAATTGCTGAAGTTTGGCAACATTGTCCCTGAAAAGGAAAGATTTCTGGACACTGGGTCTCAATGAGCAGTTAAAATCAGCAGTTAGTTGAAAAATATTAACTTTGAAACAAACATCATTTACTGTTTAACTGTAACAGTTTTATTTAATACATATTTGTAGATTGCAGACAGCTGTCTTGAATTGGTTGCATTGGTGGCTAAAGAACGGGTACGTTTTATTAAAGCTGATTTTCCGAAATATCTCAAGATGTAATCATGTAACTTGTGAAAAAGGATCTGTGGACAGATGATGCATATGCTGTGGCTACCTGGTTACCTCCAAATAATTTTGACCCATCACTGTCTCTTCCAGTAAGGTCATAAAGTTACATCATATTCATAGTACTGAAAATGTAATTTAAATCTGACTTAAAAACCTTTTTATTACAAAAAAGATTTTAAAATTATCTATAGGATCATATTGCATTCGAAGATGCTGTTGTCTTTCCTGTTTGTAAGCCAGGACACTGGAAGTATAAGTTATATGGAATTTGGTTACTAAATATAAATTGCATATGTACATTGCCTTCATTTGACTTATCACAACACAACAATGGCATTGCTATCTTTCATCTTTCAGACTCCTTTTGCCCAATTTTAATTATGATTTGACTTTTTCTTAAATTTTGCTGTTTTTCAGTATGCTCTACACATTGTGTTGGAAAAAGGTTACAGGACAGAAAACCTCCAGAAGACACTAGAGCTACAAGGACAAGCTACACTCAGCAGCAGTGAGGTATTTGCTAGTAAATATGTGTTGTTGCAAATGTTTAATTTATATGAAATAGTAAAATTTTATTATTTTTTTATGATTTATTATTTTATTACAATTTTCTAATGAAGGAGCTCACTATAATCAAACATATGTAACTGGTGGTAAAATGGATGAATGCCAATAAACGTATTCAGGGGCCCTGTGGAAGAGCCTCTTTTCCTCAGAATGGAAGAGGATGGTTTTTTTATTATTTTATTTTATTTTTTATCATAATGTTGCACTTTTTCCATGTTTAATTCGAATTTTAAAATAAAACATCAAACATTCATTCTCTGTGTCTTTAAGTATTTGTTACAAAACAAACATGAATATCTACATAACCTATAGTAAAAAAAATGCAGTTGTGGTTAACTAGATTGCTCAAAATTAATACCAATTTAAAAAATCTAATTAAGGTTTTTTTATTTATTTTTTTATTTCATGTATTGTTAAATATTGTAAATCCTATCAAAATTCTTGGGATAGCTCGTATAACATCTAGCAAAAAAAAAAATTGTGCCACAAAATAGCGACGGATCCACCGTTAACCTTATATGATTCGCGTCACTTCCGGCCTGGATCGTGGGGTCTGATTGATTGAGATTTTGAAATGATATATAGTACATTATATGCTACATGTGTCTTCTTACTGGAATTTTGATTTGTCCCCAATATTTTACAGCTCCTCTCCCCATTCCTGTCATCATCAAATACTCCCAGCACAAAATCTTTCACCTCCTCCTCATCATCATGTTCATTCCTGTGTTCAGTGTTGAATCCTCCTAGCATGACTCTCCCGGTACAAAGGAAACGCCATTGTCCAGCATGAGTGTGTCTGATCTCAGCAGAAGCCTTTCTTTACATTCTGGGAGTGTGTCTGATGGATTCCCAGCTGTGGTGAACAATCCCATCAGAAACCAGACCACATCTCGACTGAACTCTGTCAGACATGCGTCCAGGCAGGTACACCTATGGCACTATATATCTCAAATTAAATGAATCAGACTTCTGTTCTATCACCGTTGCTCATTTTCTCTCTCGTGGTGAAGTTCTCTATCTGCTGTTGTGGTTCAACTGAAGCTGTGATCCCAATGGTTTCTCTGTTTGGTGTGGTACATTGTTGCTGTGCTGATTTATGACATCAGAGATTCAGGGAAGTCTTCAACAAAATAAGAGAGAGCTAACAAGTAACCATCAAACTCTGATTAATCAGATAATATTCAGGGAGGTGGAGATTTCTTGGAACAAATCGCAAAGAAAAAAATTATTTAAATGATTATTAGATTGCGATTATTAGATAAAGGATTGTGTAATATATTTGTCAGAGTATAAAAAGAATGGTTGTCACAATTTCTTCTTTCACCACTGTTGTATTAATGACAACCCAGAATATTGTAATATTACTAATCTTATATTGGTTTTTTTTAGTCCATGAGTAATGCTCTGTTTTCTTGAAACTGATTTTTGTAACTTTTTTAGTATAGATATGTCATGTAATTTTGTGATTTTTTTTTTGTGTGTGTGTGTGTGCTGTTGGTTTATTTCTCCCTTTTTAAAAGCTTGTATCTAAATTCCAATCTCTACCTGTGTGGTGGAATTTTTAGTGTTAACAGACAGACTTCAATATAATCCAATATAATTTTTTATATTTGTAGACTTGTATTTTTGCTACTGGACATTTTTTAAACTGAATAGTTTTGTGCTTCCCTATATATGAAATAAATCACTTAAAAAAAATCTGTTGCCAAAGTGTTTCAAGAGTTGCATGTGTCTTATTTAAAACTTAATTTAGTGATAACTTATGACCCCCCCCCAACCAATAATTAAACCCAAACACATAATTTCCTACATAAATTGAAGCCCATTTTGATCAATCTAGTAAACCAAGAATCATTATGACTACTATAGGTTATCTAGATATTCATGTTTGTTTTGCATCTTATATCAGCTCTGAATTGGATGTCAGTAAAGTCAATTTAATATGAAATGCTCAGAAAACTTTGCAAGAAACCTCTTAAAATACTGAATTGGGAGGCATAGGAACATAAGTCAGTATTAATAGTGCTAAAACAGGTGTACATTTTTTTTTAAAATCATCTCTGAGAAGGCATTCAGACACTGAAGGGAGGTGCTCAGGGGTGTCTATTCACAGTGAACTACAGGAACTGAAGGCTTTGTCTAAACCACCTCAGTACAGACTAGCAACACTCTTCTCTCAAGTTCATCTGTCGCTTTAAACATTCAAACAGTTATAACACTTCTATTGTCCTTGGCTTTAAATGTCTCCTTTTTAGAATTAAGAGCTGTTTTTATTGGAAACTCTTCAGCGATCAGTTGAAGAAAATGTTTGTTTTGTTTATTTTCTTCTGTTTGTGCTCATGGAGTCTGGCTGGTAAGTATTTTTATGGCTTCACTTCTATTTATATTATCATTAGTTCAACTGCACATTATTTTGTTATTTATTATTTCTATCATTCATTTTGCCTCTAATATTTTCAAGTGTTATCAGACTGATATTCTCAAATACTTTTGTACAGAGGAAAAACTGTTTGGCGATGACAATTTTTAAAAATGACTAAAACTCTAAACGTCTTTCTGAGAAACAGTTTTGTTTGTTCTTCAGGTGTGTTTGGTGATGAAGTGAAGTCAGTGACGGAGGGAGATTCTGTCACTCTACACACAGATGATACTGACATAGAGAGAAAATATTTGATTATGTGGAAATATGAAAACATTCTCATTGCTCAAATCAACAGAAAGAACAATATGATGACAATATTTAATGAGCACGTTTTATAGTACTTCAGAGACAGACTGAAGCTGGATCAGACTGGATCTCTTATCATCACAAACACCAGAACCACAGACTCTGGACTTTATCTGAAGCTGGATCAGACTGGAGAGACGCCGCTCGACACATTCAATCTTACTGTCTATGGTGAGTAGAGAATCACTTGACCTGTTTGATGTGTGAGTGTTTTTTCAATGATTATGGCTGTATGGACTGTATGGAGAATAAGCATCTGAAATAACATTGCTGACTCATTTTGTCTCACTAAAGCTAATTTTATTGCTGGGTCATTCCGTGCCAAATCAACCAAATTTATCAACCAATATATTTTTTTCTGAAGAAGGATAAACATGTATTGTGAGGAAAACCAAAATATTAAATATCATGGATGAATAATTAGTGAGTAATCCACTATTTTGTAGAGGGGGTCAAATTGACAATTTTTGCCTGAGATTCAGAGCCAAATTATAGGGGGGTAAAATGACTTCAGAAAGATCGCAGCATCATGTTACTTTTACACAGAAATTGGTTAGTTTAAATAGAAAAATCTCTTGACTTTAGCAATCTTCGTTACATTATGTGCCAATGGTGGTGCCCATTCAAAAATGGGGAAAGAGCACTTTTCAGTCTTTTTTCATGCCTGTAACTCAAGAAGTATTAAATATATATTAATGCCCATTTAGATATTAGGTTTTAACAAACTTTTTCCTTAATTTCTAAGGCCCTATATGGTTTGGTTTCAGAGATATTGGAATTTCAATATGGCTCCTGGATTAAACTGTTAAATTGTACACATTTTCGCTGGTCATTTGAAGAGGAATGTCTGAAGAACAAATCATTTTGAAACTTGAAATGTATTTGTTCAGTCAAAACAACTACATTGAACAGTGTCTGAGTGCCATAAATTTTATTTTTCCAAATATTTTTCTATTTTTTGCATGCTTGTATCTTAATAAGTATTGAAGATATTGCAATATGATTTTAGATTTTAGTTCTCAATCTTTTGTTTTGGACCATCATTTCAAGGCCATGCATCATTCAATGCACCAAAGTATGAGGGAGCTCAATGAGGCCATGTTTTGAATAGTTGAATATTACCATTTTTAGTGGTTTAAAAGAAAACCAAAACTCTGTATACTTTGTATACAGTTGGTCACTGATTTTATTTAATGGGGAATAAATGTCTGAAGAATAAGTAACACTGGAAATGCATATCTCATTGCCTCAATCAAGTACAGGACATACCTGTTTGTACTTACAAATATTCTTTTTTCTAGAAGTTTACGTTACCTATGCAACTCAGGAACAATTAAAGTTCTTTTTAGCTTACTTGTTAGATTGCTTTTGGATGTTTATCCTTTTCAGTTTGATTTTATTTATTTATTTATTTGTTTTGATGTTTTCCTGCGGTATTTGCCCAACTGCTTTAATTTTTGGGACAGGTGTGTATTTTTTTTATTGAGAATTTACACTGTTTCACTCCATTTCCTTTAAATCTTTAAATCTATTTTTGCACCAGTAACACAAAATAGTTCCACTCATGACTCATTAAGGACAAAAATGTCCTTATTGAAACCCATTAAAACTGCTATTTTTAATCACAGTGCCATTTGACGTAATTTTTGTTAATATACTTTCATTCTGTTGGCAAGGCTTCAAAATTAAATTCTTTACTATTTTTTTTACCCATATTGCATTTTTTTCAGGCTTGTCATATAAAACAAATACTGGTTTTATTTCTGTTTTATTATAGAGGCAATTGGATAAATAATGTATCTATAATTGTGGGTGTGTTGGTATGGATGTCAGAGTGTGGTTTGTATGTGTGCCATAAAACATACAAAAAAAAAAAAAGGTCTGTGTGTTTGTAATATCTGAGAGAAAAACTCTACTGCAAATCACAAATCCAACCACTCTGTGCACCAGTGGAGTTTTGCTGGGATCTAATGGGGAAAATTTGGTGCTGTCCCCAAACTAAATCTTACTGAAAGATCTTTTTTTTTTTTTTTTTTTTAGATATCAGCCTATCAACTCAACTTGTTTAGATCTAAGGCTTTGATTTTCTAGCAGGTTTAGAGTTCAGCATGTTTCATAAAATATATATTTTATATAAAATATTGTTCAAAAAACATTTTCATAAACCTAAACCTCTATAACTTTTTTATGGTTTAACTTTTCACAATAATAATCTGCCATGGGTCCTCTTGAAAATGAGACCAAACTTAAATCTGTGCACCCAAGCTTCAAATTTGTGACACAGAAATTATGACAGTTTTTTGACATTTTTGTCCATTATTTGGTACACTATGTGTAACTTTTTTTAATTGATGCACAAGGGTTAATATGATTTTAGATTGTGGTTCCTAATAAACTTTTCTTTTGGAATCTTCATTTTTAAGGTACCGTATGGTTTAATCCCAGTGATATTGGGATCTCAGTGCAGCTCCATGTCCAAATTGTTTCAAATTACCCATTTCCAATGGTCTAAAACCAAATGTGATTTTGAGTTCATCTAGTCAGGACTGTTGACACTCAACAATATCAGTAAACCAGGGTTTAGGTATGTATAGTGTAACAAGTCAGATTTTGATTGACCAGGATTAATTATTAACTCTAGGTAAAGTCTGAACTGTGTGAAATTAAAAAAAAGGTTACTCAGGATCCCATTAACCAGGGTTTAGAATTACCCAGTGTTAATTATTAATTGTGTGATTTATTAAGTGTGAGAGACACTTAATGCTCAAAGTTTACAAGGTACAATCAGGAATTCTGCCAAATATGCCCATAGCAGTGGACACTGCTTGATCTATGATTATGATTTGCATGATATAACAATGGAAAAAATAAAAAATAAAATAAATTCTTGGGTGAGGCAAACTTTGGTTTATTGATGTGACTATAATGTGTAGTGAAAGCAATCACACTTCCCTATAGGCGTGGGATTTGTTTCAAACATTACTGCATAAGTTCTTTCTTTCCCCATTTTTGAATGGTCACCATTGGCACATAATGTAACAAAGATCGCTAAAGTCAAGAAATTTTACTAACAGACCTACAATTTCTGTGTAAAAGTAACATGATGCTGCAATCTTTCTGAAGTCATTTTTACCCCCCTGTAACCTGGCTTTGAATCGCAGGTGAAAATTGTCATTTTGACCCCCCATCTACAAAATAGTGGATTACTCAGTAAATAAACAACTATGAAATTTCATATTTTGACTTTCTTCTTCATTTAGGTATTTCTTTCAGCAGAAAAAAACAAAAAACAAAAATTAAATGTGAACAAAATCAAAAATTTGAGCCGGGGACCTCTGGTTGAGTTGACACAGAATGACCCAGCTAGCATTTGTGTATCTTAAGAACAGCTCAATAGCATTTTCACTCTCCCTGCATAATTTGATGATTACAACTTTAAATACAAATAAAGCAATATAAAATATTCTGTAAAATTTAGCTTGATTTCTGCTGGTTTTGTTCACACATCAGTTCTTATTTTATCTCAGGCTCTTCACTGACAATATTATCTGCTTGCTAAATAAGTGCACTAAACTTTGATAACATTATTAGTGGACATTTTTTTAAATGTGGTGTAAATTACATCACAATTATAGACTGTTGTAAAATTTTAACTAGGCCCATGTATGTTGTGTTAGAAAGGAGGTCCACTGTCTTTAAATTCGAAAACCTGTTTCAAACGAATACTTGTTTTAAAAAATCTTACATTTTTATTATATATTTATATTATATAGTTTAAGAATATAAATAATTTTCACACAAAACTTAAAACTTTAAATCAAAATATAGTTTTAAACATTTTTATTTTTACAATAGATTTTCATTTTTGAAGATTTTATTTTTTGTGTTCTTAAGACCATGACAATAGTAAAATAAATTCATACAAACAAAATAAATGTAGCAAAAAAACAAAACAAATGTTTTTAACAATTTACAATTTTAACATTACCTTCAAAAAACAAGTCAGTTTAAAAAAAAGAAGTCAAACCCTGAGACACCAAAGCACCCAAGTAAAAACAACAAAAAACACAAATTCATTCATAATTTAATTATTAGCAATATTGTAAATAATAATATTGTGAAATGACTGATAATGGATTTTTAATTTGTAGTGAAATACAGATTCACTTTGTCGTAGGGGGAGTGTGGGGAACAAAGTAACGCAGGGTTAGTTGTAACACACGTGGTTTGAATATTTCCACACATGCTAGCATAACACAATTTACAGTATTTCTTAGTTACCATTTCAACAATTATAGAAAAAAAATGTGCGTTAACATTATACTGAGAAAAAGTACAATCACTGAACATTTATTTTACCATAGTAAAATTTATATTTTGGCATAAGTAAATTTTTCATCTCAGTTTTTTTTTTATTCATTTAAAATGAGACAAATCTGCTATTATTTTAATCCCCAATCTGTTATTTATCAGTTCAGATTGTTTTTTTAATGCTTTGATAACTAGCAGAAGACACTAACCAGTTTTAAATTCCACTTTTGCAGATGGGGCATGTTGTAACACTGCGTTACAAATGTGCTATTCTGATATTAGAGATGTAATTTACACTATTTACTTTAATGAATTTGAATGAGAAACAATGAGAAACAGGTGGATGTTAGAAATGATTATTTCAAGACATGTAAAGCATTTTTGCTCGTTTATGTGGGTCACGCCAAGGATTGGTTGCAATGTGTTCACTGTCAAACTCTAAAATCAGATTATTTTTAATTCTTAAAAAAACGCCATTATTTTATTTGAACTTTTAATTCTTAATATTTTCATTTTATTTCACAAAATATTTCACTTTGTCATGTATATTTCTTTCATTCGATCAGATAACATTTTAAGCTGCCATATGGTCATGTTACAACGTGCCCCTCAGCTGTTACAATGTACCCCACCTACGAGACATGTTGACACATTTCACTTACATTTTTTGAGGGTAAATAAAGGAAAATATACACTGTAATTATGAAGCAAAGCGACATATTCATACTAGAAAAGTGTTAAATTAGTGTGGATTAAAAATAAAATTATATTCTGAACCCCATGTGGATGTACACAAACTGAGAAAGTCAAAAGGTGTTACTTTGTGCCCCGGAAAGTCATGTGGTTTTACTTTGTGTGAGGGTGTGAAAGGGTGTTGTGTTTGTTCCTGTGCCTGTTCCTGTCATCACCAGAGACTCTTCACAAAATTCATCATCATCATCATCATCATCATGTTCATTGCTGTGTTCAGTGTTGAATGTGGGTCATGTGACTCTCTCCTGGTACAAAGGAAACAGTTTATTGTCCAACATCAGTGTGTCTGATCTCAGCATCAGTCTCTCTCTTCCTCTGGAGGTGGAATATCAGGATAATAACACCTACAGCTGTTTAGTGAACAATCCTATCAGCAACCAGACCACACATCTGAACATCACTGAACTCTGTCACATGTGTCCTGGTAGGACAGTGGTGATATTTGCATTTATTTACTAAGCTGATCTTACATAGTTATAGTTATAAGTTATATAGTACTGATATTTCTTATAGCATTTGTTTTAGATCAGACTTACTGATTCAGTCACACTAATTGCTCATTTTGTCCATTATAGAACTGGGCTTATTTTACAAAGTGTTGATCTCTGCTGCTGCTGGTGGATCTCTGTTGGTTGTAGCTGTATTTGGGATGCTCTGGATCTACAGAAAACAAAGAAACAACGACCATAAAGGCAAGTATTACCTACTAGAGATAACACAACAGTTCTAAAACATTTATTTATTTATTTATTTGAGAGTTCTGTTGATTTAATACATATTTTATTATTGTTGAAACAGCTCAGACCTGTGATAAAGAGATCACTTACGCTGATCCGATGTTCTACAAAAGAAAACCACAGAAATCAGTAAGATTATATATTTCTCTGTATGGTGTGTTTCCATATGATTTCAGCATTGAGTCAAATGAAGGCATAAATGTGAGGCAATATGTGGTAAATACTAATTTGAAGGTAATATTTATTAAATCTCCACTTCATAAAAAAACGCTTGAAGTTCATGTAAAATGTAAGCAGCAGTGACGCCAGCGCAGCTTGTCTCAATCATCACTGAATCATTTTGAGAAGCATTTGATCCAATTGACTCGCAATACTTTCTGAAAAGCTCCGTTTATTGCACTGCTTTGCCAGTGACTGAATTCGTGTTTATGATAAACTGATGCACGATAAACATATAACAGTAAGCAGTATTCATTAATGATTTTAATTTCACAGTTTTATATGTAGTTCTCTAAAAGACTTGATTTAAAACACTTTAAAATGGTTAAAAGCACACACCTTTCTTTTCTTCAGCCGAATCACAGACGCTGGAGCGACGCAGCCTTGTGGACGCCACACTGCCAGGCCAGAATAAAAGTCTTGTTCGCTACATAATAATATAATTTTACATTAGAAAACTAATATAAATAATAAGATATAGATGAATTGAAGAGATTTATTGAGTTGTCAGGGAGCCCAAAAGCTTATGAATACTTTATAGCTTTATATCTAGTCTTTATCTAAAAGTAAAACAACTGTGAAGTTCTTTTCTGTTCTTGATGAACTACAGAACATTTGTGATATTCTCATCAAAGATAAATCAGTATCTTGTCTTCAGATTACACTGGAAAGAACCTGGGTGAGTAGAATAGTGTAATCACATTATGCACTTTCAGTTGCTATAGATCTTTTAAAACACAGACTGAACAAAATTAAGCACTGCTTGGTAATTGTTCATCCCCCTTGTCAAAATCCTAAGGATTCCACAAGAAGAATTGTACAGGATTCTAATTGGAATTTCTATCATATTTTGGAACCATTCCTATAGGATTCCATTAGGAATTGTCTTATAGGATATTTATTAATTGTCCTATAGGATTTTTTAAAGGATTCCTTTAAGATTCTGTTAGGAATCGTCTTACAGGATATTTCTTGTCCTATAAGATTCTTATCAGATTCCTAAAGGATTCCATAGGAACTGTTTTATTAGACAATACATAAATATCCTGTAGGTTATTCTGCAGGGTTTTAATGGGATCCAATTCGGATCCCTATTCACGTCTATATAGGAAATTTGTGAATTTCTTTAATTTTATTTTAAATCTTAAAGAAGCTGCAAAAGATGTGTTAACGGACCAACACCCTAAAGGTGCACTTGTCCCACTGTATATTTTACTAACCAACAGGATTTTTGGATTGTGTCTTACAGTTTACTTAAACTCACCTTGATGTAGACATTTTTTCATTGTTCATCACATGTTGCACAACCTGCAGTCACATTATAAACTTTTTAGATGTGATTTGGGTGCAATACAGCAATTAAAGTGTACAACTCCAAAGCCACGGGCGGTTGATTGATTGAGTCATAAAAGAACAAACTCAAAAAATGCATGTGTCTACAGAGAATTTGTTATTATATTTTTCATTTGTATTTTATTTAATTTAGTCATCTTTCATAACTTGAATTATATTAGGCATTTTATTATCTTTATTTGGTACTCTGTTTCAGATTATATTCATTACAGGCTTTCACAAACAAACAAACAAACAAATCACACAATAAATATAAAGCAGTAACTGGGAAATACAACATTCCTGAACAAACCAGTCTGATGTACATACAGTCACACACAATCACTGTGGTGCCGTTTTGCCAACTTGCACTCGTCTGTGCATTTCTGGGAGATGGCCTTCTTAATTACATTTGCTTCAACATTGAATTTATTTTTGATGTAGCCTGTAAGAGAAAGAACAGAACGCAAGTTTAGAAAACATTACAATTACAAAGGAATGGTATTGGCCATCTATGTTCACAACAGAACTCCTCAAGACTGAGCCTAAAACTAGTTTTCTTGTTTTCTATTACATTTGATCTATATACAATATTTAATAATTTATGTATTAAATCTTATACATTAGAATTCCTGTTCATGCTATAAAAAAACCTCCTGAGCCTGGAACTTTTTTTTCCGAGCAACTTTTTAATATTTTGAAAGGATACTTTGGCAAAGTTATTGCTTTCTTTCTCAAACTGGATTTCCTTTTGCATGAAATTGTGAACCTGAAGATGATACTGTGTCATACACTTGGAAAATTATGAGCTAATCACGCTTAAATCGACACTAGGAGTGTGACAACGCAGATAAAAAAACAGATACTTCGTCCCAAAAACAAGAAAATATTTTAATACTGTTTTTAAGAAATGTTTCAATGACAATATTGTCCCTTTTAAATTACAAAAAGTAACACCAAGGCAGTTGTATTTTTAAAATATTTTAACTAATCTATGGCTGTACTATGATATTTGTTAATCATATCTACTGATTTATTTTGACAATTGAGTAATCTGATTTTAGTAACAAAAAAAACCTAAGTGTAATCCATGCTTAATATGACTATTTCGTATTAAACGAACGATTAGGCAAATAATAATTTCTCAAATAAAACAAAAAAAAAATAACAAAAAAAAAAAAACCAAATAACAATAACAAAAAAAACAAACCCACGAAATTACCCTGACTTGTTTGACACACACTGTTCAATACATAATGTACTAATGCCCTAGATGATATGACTGTCCTTGTGACCTTTCACTTTAAACAGCGTTGATTAAACGATGTGGTATAGCCCTTTTAATTTTATAATCTTTGGCCAATGCAGAACATTTATTTTTGAAATCGCTTTATACAATCTGTCATATTTAGACACGGGTTGATGCAGTCTCCTGTTTTGGCAAGTGTATAAATGATTTATGTTACAAATCTAGTGAGATAATGCACGTTAAGCACTTTCACATACGGCATATACAGAGGAAGAGTTAGCCCCTTTCACACACACAGTCCTTTATGATAACTACTGGTAAGTTAAAGTGTAGATCACTTGTCAAAAATCCCAGTAAATATGTTTACTACTGGCAGCATATTGTGGTCTTATGGAGATGACGTGATACTCTAGCTGTTTATAAAGCTCCGCTGCTTAAATTAGCTTTTCTATTAAATATGTGCTAGACCATCTTGATCATTGCGCCTCACAGCCCTTTTGTGTCCGCCGCTTCTCTTTGCCACATGCAGAAACTTTATTTGTGACATCCGTATACAATACACGCATATTTCGACATAGTTGATGCAATAGTATTACAAATGCCTGATATCTTAAATAACGATTAGGCAATAATCCTTTACACAACTTAATTTATACAAACAAAAATCAAGAATTACTTGCTTTTATGAAGGGGTGCGGGTGAAATACGTATTTTTAAAAATCCTATATGTATGAGCTTGGCAAACTAAGTTTTTGAATGCATTGGAACATCTTCCTTGAAGATGCATGCAACTGTGCTTTGTGACGTTTCACCGTTTTACAGCATGATCAAACGAGTTTATATCCATTTGTGAGTTTTTAATATTTGGCAATTCATGCAGAAACTTTTATTTTGGAAACGCGTTAGAAACTAAACCGGGACATATGTTAGCCATAGGTGATGCAATCGTATTGAACAAATTCCTGAATATCTTAAAATATGGTAATCAGCCAAAACTTAATTTTCAGAAAATCAGTTACTCAGTAATGATGTCAGAAAAGAACGTGTTTTCAGAATCAAGTTGAGGTTGGGCTGCTGTGTTTGTGACCAGTGGAAAATCTTAAACTGTAGAGGGGGTTGCGGATGAAGGCCTCTTCCAAACACCCCCCCCCCTCGAACCCACCACTCAAAGAGGTCTTAGTGGGCCTTTGTTTGATACAGTCCATTTCTAATATGTGGGCAAAACTGTCCCAGCAGAGATTGATGTGTTGGAGGCCATTCTTAGACTGAAAACAGTGAAACAAAACAACAGAATTCTAAAAATGGTGCCAATTCTCAGTATCATGTTATTTTATGAATGTGATGACACAAGGCCCATGATCAGATAAAGACAAAAAAAAGAAAAAAACAGCCCCCCCCCCCCCCTTACCCCACACACACGCAAAAAAAAAAAATTATCACAATTTTTTTCTTGTATTAAGTAACTTACTGTTGCAAAATATATTGCAAAATATATTACATACATCATACAAACATACGCTAACCGTTTCAGATTAGGATCTGTACGATTTTTGTTTGTTTTTTTAAAGTGCCCCATTATGGTAATTAAGGTTCCTAATTTTGTTTTGGAGGTCTCTACAACAGGTTCCACATGCATCCAAGGTCAAAAAAACAATTTTGTTTTCCTCGCGTATCATGGCACTCATTGTTTTGTGCTCCAGCGATGATGGGATGGATGGTTTAAATCAATCCCTCTTTTCCGAGAATTTTCCTGGTGGATGGCCAGATTTGCCCAGTCTGTTGTGGCTTTAGCTACTACTTACACTTTTTGGTCGGAAACAAAGCGACCATTTACCATACTCGGAGGTAGCATTAATGTACTTCACAAAGAATAAGCGATTGTACACCACGTTGTAAGACAGTAAATTGTTGCAATGTGAATCAGCACTCCTACTAGGATATCTCTGAAACACACTGCTTTATCAAAAATGGACTCTTCTCTAGTTAATTCATAGAAAGCGCTTGCTTTGAATGAACAAACTTATATATTTCCAGGTCATTGTGTATGTT
Organism: Cyprinus carpio; assembly: GCF_018340385.1. NCBI lineage: Eukaryota > Metazoa > Chordata > Actinopteri > Cypriniformes > Cyprinidae > Cyprinus > Cyprinus carpio. The sequence continues at coordinate 27,047 of NW_024879371.1, forward strand.
GTTAATGTTTTGTATATTGACTATTATCTTAAAAGGATAACATCTGTCTTTTGATTACTTGCAGATTGTTTTTAGTGTATATTATTTTGAACCTTAATTGTTTATTTGTTTAATTTGAATTATTAGAATTTTTCATTTTCTTAAAACTTAAAATCAGCAAGCTTTTATTTTGGCGGGCTGCCGCAAGTAAGTTATGCGCATCGGGGTTTAACGCTGCCAATTGTAGGCGTCAGTGAATGAAATGTCAAAGTTTTTCATGCTTTGAAATGTTAATGGGTACTTAGATTTACATTTAGTCCATTTAGCCAATAAAGACTATGCTTTCAGTTAAATAGAAAACTATACAGTACAGTTTGTCGATCTAAAGGGAATTCAACCACAACTCGACAAAACTTTTGTATAGTTACAGGCAAGTCACAGAAGAAAAATGCCAGAGTACAAGAAATAGATAGATGTAAACAAACCAGAATTGGCAGATGTAAGGGGGCTTATGCTCATTTACCAATCATTTCTATAGCCAACGGGTGGTTACTCCTTGCTTATTTGATTCATTTATACAGTGAACACATGTAGTGTAGATACCTTTTTGCAGTTACCATTACTCTAGACTCCTTTACATAAAGAGTCTGAAGAGAGGAACTCGGGGCTGGTATGACTGCAGAAGACTCTGAACTGCAGGGGGATCAAATCTGAAGTGGGTCCAGGAGGAGTTCCCAATGTGTTTTGGGCTTGGCGCCCAGTCATTAATGTAGTCCATCCTACAACAAAATAACTTTTTATAGCATTTGATTTGAAGCAATCATTTACCCAGATTAAAAACTTTGCACAGGTTACCATTTTTTAAAAGTGTCAGAGTTTCCAAAAAGAACACTCTTGATTTCTCTCAAGTTCTGCAAGTATTTGAACATTAAATTCACTGTCACGGTTTCTAGATGTTACTGCCTCCCTGTTTGATTCCTAGAAAGGTAAAACAGTTGTTAGCACAGTTTGTATGTAGTTATTCAAGGTGTAATTCACCGAAAAAAAACAGAAAATCTGCTGAAAATGTACTCACCCTCAGGCCATCAAAGATTGATAGAGTTTTTAAACAGATTTGGAGAAATTTAGCATTACTTCACTTAGATTCTTATATAATTCTTACAAACATACATACAGCTTTTCACTTTACAAGACATCGGGTGAGAATTGTGGTGAGCAAGTCATGTAATGCTAAATTTCTCCCAAACAATCTCATCTACATCTTGGATGGCCTGAGAGTGAGTAAATTTTCAGGAAAGTGTTCATTTTTAGGTGAACTATTCTATTAAAATAAATAAAAAGTTAATCCTTGCTTTTACTAATTATAAAACAATTAAAGACATAATTCAAGCAGAATTCCAGACACAAGAAGAAATTTCAAAAAAGTTCATGCAGCTCTTTCGCATACAGTAACAATTAGAGGGTGTAACAATACACACACACAAAAAAAAGATGGTTCGGTTCATACCTCGATTTTGAAGTCACGGTTCGGTAGAGGAGGAGAAGAAACTAAAAAAATTGCTTCTTCTTTTTTTAAACAGTAGTTTACTTGAACAAACTGTGTCTCTGTCTTTAAATTAATTCATATGTAGATCCAATGGGCCAGGGCTAGGCTAGGCAAGTTCGGGCACGCTATGAGGGTATCAGCGGTTCATACTGTTGGTGGTGTATCATGGTTTTTTAGTTCGGTTTGAATATTGTTACACCCCTAATAGCAATATACAGTTTACCCAGAGGCCCTAATGCTCAAGTTAATTTTACATTTTTACAATTTGAAGCAAGAGATAAAGACTTTACAGCATCACATATGTGTCACTTTGTAGAAATCATCTTACTTTTTTCTTGATTATACTGCTGCAGAAAAGATCTGGCTCAGTATCCTGTTTATGGTCTTTGCAGCAACCTGTTGGTTGACAGACTGTAGAGAATTATAAAATTACAAATATAATCTTCAAATTATCTGCAAGTGGCAATCATCTGAGTATTAACACACCAATAGCTTATGTACTGTATAGGGATGCAAAAACAAAAAGCATTAAAATGGATTAATAGTTTATTAGTAATTTTGTATCCTTTTGCTTTGAATTCTTAATGCAAAAATGCATTCATACGTGCATGCCAAAATGCATACAAAAAAAACATTATTGAGCAAATAAAACGTAATAATTGATCAAGCAGAAGTCCTTATTTCTAATGAAATGTCTTCAAGTAATTTCAGGTTTTGGAGGTTGCTTGATTTTTATACTTTTATATTCCATTGCATCTTAATACTTTTTATAGTGCGTATTTATACTCAAGCTCAATTTACAAAGGTTCCATTATTATTATTATTATGTATTATGATTATAATTATTACCTGGCTATACTTTTTTGAATCTGGTCAGAAACTAAATTTGGTTATTTTTTTTTCAGTCACAGTCTAGCGAATCCTCTAATTACAATAACATTGTGAACATGAAAAAATGAGGATATGAATCAATTAATGCTTCCTTCAAATGCTCTTGGAGATCATTGCTTCCTTCAAATGCTCTTGGAATTATTGTAAATACTATATCTCCCACACTAAAGCGACTCCTGCTGGCAGAAAGTGAATTTTGCATATATATTGTGCATATATATTTTGTGCTGCCACAAATAGAGTGTAAGGCTGTGGGAAACACTGCATTACATTGTGTTAAATTGTTATTTTGACACAATATTGTCTGGAATTTACCACAAAACACACAAAAATCCTAAGTTAACTCATATTCCTCACTGCTGGAGCTCTCCGACAGTATTCCGGAGGTATTTTCAGTGCTAGTTCCTCTCCCCTAATTGTTCTCCATTTCCCTTCAGGCTCAGTCCTGTTGAGGTGGGGGGAACCGTTATTTAGCTGATTCAAGCATTGCAGATCTAGTTCCTTAAATTATAAATAGTAATACTTATCAAAGTTTGCATCAATTGTATCACACAGAACTGACATATTACAAAACATACTACAAATTACATAACGCTACTTTCTTACCAATACGGTAAAATTTTTGCAGGGCTTTGACTCATCTTCAGACATGAGAAACGCCACATATACAACCAACTCTACAGCGGCTATGTATCATTTTATTGGTTGGAAGCACATCACATTTTGGGGGGATCTTCGATCCCTTGTATCAGCAGGAACCTCATTTTCCTAAATAGGATTAAAAAAAACATCTTAAAAGTCTTCAGCATCAGTATTCCTGACACTGTAGCAGTACTCTTACAAGGAAATCTTCCTACCTTTGTAACACCTAATAGGAACAGGTCTCCCTGTTAGGGATCAAAAAAAAAAAATGAACAAAGATCGTTCCTTTAAGGGTACTGTTCCAGGGACAAGTTGTTGTACCTCAAACTGTCTGATTTTGGCCCCTTTTTTCTGCATATAGCCTATACATCCAGGGAAAAAAATAAAATAAATGTTCTCTTTCACTGTACCTTCACTTCCCCTTATCCTTATCATTTTCTCCATTTTCTATTATCTCTGCCCCTCTCCCCATCAATCCTGCATTAATTTTTGATCAAAAGTAATATTGAGAAATATTTTTACTATTTTAAACAACTGTTTTCGATTGGGATATATTTTAAAATGTAATTTATTTTGTTATCAAAAGCTGAATTTCCAGCATCAGTAAATGCAAATGCATCCTTCAGGAAATCATTCTAATATGTCTATTTGCTGTCCAAGAAACTAATTTGTTGTTGTTATTATGTTATTATTGTTACCAATATTTAAAACATTTTTTTTTGGTCTGTGTGTGTGTGTGTGTGTGGGGGGGGGGGGTCATAGAAATTATTACTTTTATTTCGCAAGGATGCTTTTTAAATTGATCCAAAGTTATGATAAAGACATTTATAATGTTACAAAATATTTCTATTTCAGATAAATGTTGTTCTTCTGAACTTTCTATTCAACAAAGTAACCCTGTTTAAAACGAATAAAAATAATAAATGTTTTTTGAGCAGCAAATCAGCATGAAGGATCATTTGAGATTTAAGACTGGAGTAATGATGCTGATAATTCAGCTTTGGATATCACAGGAATAAATAACATTTTAAAATACTCATCAATATATGCTACTGTCTGCTCTAGCTCCTCCTCCTGTACAATGCGCCCATGTGAACATCTGTCTTTGATGTTTTTATGTAACTTTACAATCGAGTATTGTTCGTGCCTTTGGCATGCCATTCTGAATAGGAATATTAATGAGGTGCTACTGATAGCCTAACAGATACTAGCAGTTTAATACTCAACCACGCGGTAATAAAGACGAAACACAAGCAAGCCGCATTTACAGATGAGGAAATTGACCTGCACTTGAAGCACCTGAAGAAGTCCAATGATGTAGCTACTCACGTACCGCATATTCGGCCAGATTCATCTGCTGGATCGAAAACCGCGGCAGCAGTGCCCTTTTTTCGAACCGCTTTGACAGAAGCGCCAGACACACGCGGAAACTAACCGGATTAATGATATTATTATTTATCTATTATGATAAAAATAGAAACGAAGCCTTGGTGCTTGTTAATCTGAACTTTTATGACGACCTGTTGCTTGCTTTATCTCTGAGCAGAGATATGACGAGCAAAGAACACAAGTTGTTTTCTTCTCATTTATATTCAAGCAGAAGCCCCGTGAACTGGGGTTTACAGTAGATTTAGAACAGTTCAGGGGCTTTTCCTCTGAAACGATGTTTAAAACTGTTACTAAGCAACCAGCATTAGGAACGTTAGTTAGGCCTTAACCGACAGACCACTGACGAATCGTCTATTTCGATATTAATTGCAAAAATAACATTTAAGAAATGACTATATAGTTCCTACTTATGAATTAAGTAGCTGACGAAGATGAAACCGTTAAACAATATCATAATATATATATTTTTCTGAAAAGAAGCAGATAAGACTAACCAGATAAAAGTTGCCGTGGTTACGCCTTGTGACCAATAAATTTTAGCATTGAGGCGAATATTTCTATATTGTGTCAAATACTGACATAAAGTAAGTAGTAAAT
>NW_024879371.1:33090-139197 GCF_018340385.1 Cyprinus carpio
GCTGCTGTGGACATGAAGCGGAGGACTGTGACAAAAGATTGTCGTAAGTATTACAAAACTGATACAGCTCCAGAGTTTTTTCCTTGTGCCAAACTTGTTCTTAAATGTACTCATGACAACATTGTTGGGTAAGTTGTTAACAGTATACGTTTGGTTTACTGTGTAACTTCACTAAATCTTAACGAGAAAAATGGAACTATTTTTTTTTGTTTTCTTTTTTTAACTCTGACCCCTTCACATGTTAACTGTTGTTCTAGGTCAATGTTTAGGGTGGGTAAATGGTGGCATACACAGTACACAGGACTGGGAGTGCCACATTATGCTGCATTTTACCACCTAATGTAACTTATGCACATTATTTATATTTATTTGGGGGGGGAGTCTTTAGTAATCTGAGTTGAATGTTTTTTTCTATGTAATTAAAAGCGAGCTGTGAAGAGTGAATGAAGTTACCATTGTGTGAAAGGTTACTTTAAAAGTAATGTATTACTATACTTGGTTTACTCCCTAAAAAACGTAATGATTACGTATACTTAGATTTACTTTTTATGAAAAATTTACTTTACTTTTCTTTTTTTGGGCAGGGCTCTCTGTTTTTTTTTCATGTTTTATAATATAACAAAAATATACGTATTTTGGCAAAAGGGACAAAAGCACTTTCTAATTTGGGTGTTTTTTTTTTCATTTGCAAGTTAATTAAAATTACTCGCGGCCACCGTAGGAAAACCAAAAACGATGTGGTCCTTTTTCGTTTATGTGTTAAATCAACTCAGATTGCCTGGGACATTTCACTAGTTACGTAAACATAGTAAATCTCTGATTAATGTAACACAGTGTTACTACTGTAATGTGATACATCCAAACACTGTGGTTCAACATTTCAATATCATTTTTTTAATTTTTTGGTTAATTAAGTGCATCATCTGGGTTATTTTAAAGGTGCACTTTATTTTTATGTTATTAATTCTTTATTGATATTTTAGTCATTAGTTCAATAAAAAACTAGCCAATTAACTGACAACATTACATAAGTCAAGATTAACAGCATACTGTATTGATAATAAAAAGTTATTTACAATGAGTAAGTGATTTTTCGATAGCCTCACAAAGAATCACATGTATCTTCATATTCATCTGTTTCTATGTGCTGCTGTGACACATGAAGCGGAGGATAAATTGAAACACCATCAATCATGTACAAGTATTACAGCTGATACAAGCCGGAGAAAAATAAACTTTAACAGGTGACCATCAGTAAGTCGAAATGTATAATATGATTTTTTCACTCATAAGTAATGATATATTATTAAAATGTTTCTAAATATAAAGTTACATGACCATGGTAATACTGTTGAAGTACTGTTCCACATTCATTTACCTTTAATGATGGCTTTAACTTATGTTCACACATACCACCGTTACTGTAACTTCAGGGTTTCTGACTCTGTCCTTCAAGTATTGATCTAATCTACTACAACACACCCAGAACAATCTAATCAAGGTCTTCAGGATTACTAGAAAAGCTACAGGCATTCCGTTTGATCAGGGGTTGGCCACCGAGCAGGAGAGTAGATCTCGAGGACCGCACAGAGTTGAGAAAGCATGCTGTAATTGTTACTCATCATAAATATAAAATCATACAGATGATTGAAGTGATTATTAGAAAGCATTGTTTATCTGTTTCATCTCACTTATAATTTCCTCGTTTCTGTTTCTATGTGCTGCTGTGACATAAAGTGAAGATCTCTGAAAAACTAAAGGAAATGTGTAAGTTTTACAGCTCATAAAGACAGAAAAAATAAGCTTATTGTGCTACAGTTTAAAATGTATAATATTTCATTGTATTTTTACCATTTATTTGCTTGTGGTTTGATTAGTGCAACTATTAATGAAATGTTTTGATTGTCCAGTAGTTTCTGATCTGATACTTATCTCCTCATTTCTCTTTGTCTATGTGCTGCTGTGACATGAAGCGGATATCTCTGAACGGACTAAAGCACATCGTGTAAAGTACTACGGCAGGCTGAAAAGCAACAGGAAAAAGAGCTTTATTGTGCTACAATAAATATATAAATATACAATAAGTGTTGGTATTGAGGGGGATTGAGCTGCATGACATTAATATACTGGTCACGTATGATTGGTTAATGTATTGCATAGGAAAATCTGTCTCCTCACATATTGCATAAGTGTTACAAAAACCATCATATTCCAGACAAAATTTATGAAATTAACTCACAGGTTTGTGATGCAGCTGCTGCTTCAATCTTTCAACGGGTTTTCTTGCAAGCTGTCCATAAAACTGGGTCGTTACCTAATCAAAATGTACAGAAGAAGCATAATCCTTTGATGCTGATCCAGGATGTCACTGAAAAAATAGACCATTTACTTGTTCCTGACGTTGGGATCTCTTTTTTTTATATCTACAGAGACACAAACAAGTTGTTTGTTTAAACTGGATGCATGCGTCAAAGTGAACTTCAGTGTTGAAGTCTCGGTGATTATAATTACTATTTTTCATTTCCTTTTTGCCACATGCCAGCTGCACCCTTTTTTGTTTACATCAGCTAAAACTTTCCACACTGCCAACTGCTTCCGCCACAGCTTTGTTTCTTTTGACTGAGTAGATGCTAGAAATGGGTTGAACTGCATATGTATGATTGATGAGACAGTGGTGGTCTTCTTCATAAGGAACCTGTTGAAGTCCAAGTTCCAATCCAACCATCAGGCCAAGGTTCTTCTTCTTTTCATCTGGCTGCTAGACCCTCCATGTTATCTTTGTGCTCTTCAAACAAGTAATCCCCAAAGCGATACACATTGTCATCAAGCCTTCTTTCACAAGTGTTCAGAGCGTTGTGGTGGCTCCTGTGCCATTTCCTTATAAAGAATCACTCTTGAAAGTCAGGGGGGAAAAAATAGACTTTATTATCAGAGATAATATGCCTCCTTCTGGTCTGTGTCTGCACATCTTTTATACAGGATTTCCTTCAAGGTGTGTTCCATACATTTCCTACATCATGTCATTGTTTATCTTTTCTTGGCTTCCTGCAAGCAGACTGGAGGTCACAATTATGTACGTTAAAGGAAGAGGCACCATTATGTTTTGCTGTCAGAACAGGATGTGCTGCTTTGCGATTAAACCGAATGTCTGCACATTTCATTCATGCAGGCTTCTACACACACAGGCAGATACATGCTTATAAACAGTAGATTAACTTGATATATAAAATGGCTTATTCACATTGATATATTTTGATTAATTTATATTTTGAGCAATAAACTCTTCTACAGAGACTGCATTCGAATTGTAGCTCTTCTGTTTACCTCAGAACAGCTGCTTTCTATGTTTCTCTGTCATATCTGGAAGCCTCATCCCAAACAACTATTTCCATTATACATCCATTATATGCTGTATTATATGGTATATTAACTACAAATACGTTTTATTGTTTTAAGCGATGAAGGGGTTACTCGAGGAATTAGCAAGAGGTGTGCGAAACAGATTAACACGCCAGAAAGGGAAGGATATTTACAACGTTTTAATGATGGTAAAAAGAATTGGGTTTAAATGATCTATAAGCATGGTGTAAAGCAATATAATTATCCATGTTTGGGTGTGAACTATTCCTTTACCGGTACAAAGTACCGGTATTATGTCCAAAGATCAGGATGTGTGTGGATTTACTCATGGTCCCCGTGGCAAATCGCAGTAGTGAGGCTTAAACTATGTTCACCAAACATTACAGAATTGTTGACTGATAATTCAAGTAAAGTCATTTACATAGGAATGGAAGTGATTATTCGGAAGCACATAAGAATGCTCTCATGTTACAGTATTTTTAGTGTTTCTGTCATGTTCATCTGTGGAAGTTCTCTTCAAATCCCAATTTAATTTCTCTGTTTCTATGTGCGGCTGGGACAGGAAGCGAAGGACTGTGAAAAAGAATTGTGTAAGTATTAAAAACGTGTGTGCTCCAGAGAAAAATTTGCTTATTGGGCTAGGCGACAATGACAATATCGTGGGCTCGCATATTGGGTGTTTCTAGAAAGAAAGTAAGAGGTCAAGAGAAACTTAATATTCATTCAGCTCATAATCATCTTCTTTCTGTGGCTATGTGCTGTCAGAAAGCTGTGGGACGAAGCTGAGCGTGCGCGGGTGTGCGACGACTACTAAAACCATGTGGAAGTCACTTGAGTGATACACAATAGAAAAACATGTACAGTATATGTGTTATGGTAACCTTGATATAAAAAGGTCACGGAATGTGATGTTCATCAACTGATGTTAAAATGTGACGGTATCAACAAGTACCCACGCACCCATGTGTACCGAAGTGCCTGTGGATGTCGACTGTTAAGTCATGCAGATGATGCAAGTGTGTTATTAGAAGACACACACAGACCCACATTATGGACCGTCATACAGCGTCTTCTCAGTGTTTTTGTTCGATTCGATCAGCTCACTAATTCTGTGTTTCTGTGTGCAGCTTTGACAAAGAACGGGGAACTCTGACAAGAACACTAAGTATTACACAACTGCGCGTACAGGCAAGAAAGCGCGACTTGGCCCCACGAGTCGAGGGTATGCGGGGGAGTCGCAACCGAGGGGACAAACTTGAGAGCATTACGCGTAGCCAAACCACGGACGGAACAACGGAAGACTTAGTAATTGTTGGGGAACACGAATTGTGGTAACACAGTTAGGAAGGGGGGAAAAACCCCACAAGATGAAGGATCAGCAAATGAAACTGTGACCAACAGATATCATAAACTTAAGTGAATGAAATGTAGTTATCAGCAATATGCTCACACAAGCACACAATTGTGCATTGATAAGTTTTAGTCTGATGTAAACTTAAGGAACTGATTAAATGTTATTTGAACCTGTCATGTGAATTAAACTCTCCGACAAGAGCCCTGCCGGTTCACGGAAATGGAATCGGACTAGGCATTACTATCTTAAAAACGACAGCAGTCTAATAAAACCCGTTTGCTGTCTGTATCAAATGTCAGTAAAACAACAAATATGAACTGATTTAGGCATGCTTAGGAAGCATATTGTGATATAAAATTTTTGGGCCACATCATAGTCCCCTGTTTTTCCCTACCTAGCCCATTGTTCTAAATTATGTACTTACAATTTTACGTCAGTTTCCATTAAGGTCTCTTTATTTGTATTTAAGGACACTTTATACAACAAACTCTGTCAGCCTCCTGAACCATCCTTAATGCTAATAATTATTTCCATTAACAAATAAATGATGAATTAACCTAATGTAATGTTTTTCTGTGTGCAGCCTTTGATAGATAATAGGGAGCTCTTTGAAAAAGAAATGGGTACAGTATTACAACTGATACAGGCGGAATGTTACATAGGAGAAGTTCAAACAGAAATTAGATCATGCTGTTATAAAAGTGGTAAAGTGTAAAAACAGTAGTTCAGGTAGAGGTAGAGTCCTCTGCAGGGCATTTGATATAATATTAGATGTACATAAGTTATGATTATATTGTTTTATTACATTATGTAGTTGAGCTGTTTGTTTCAATAAAACTATATGAATTGCTTGCCGTTTGATAGTTTTTTTATCTGTAAACAATTATTATTGCTGTTATTGCTATTATTTTAAGTCGTTTAAAGTCTTTTTGTTTTGCTTAGATCTAGTTTTTATTACCACAAAAAAAATCTGAATGCTTAATTAATCATCGAATAATCAAATGATTACTCAATTACCAAACTAATTGTTAGTGATAGCCCTCATTCATTACTGTTACTTAAATATACCTTTACTATGGTAATATAAAAACCGTTTAATTAAACGTGTGACTGCAAACAACAACAAAAACACCTGGAATTGCTAGTGTGTATCACATAACCAAACCTTTGAGTTACGCGCAAGTCTGAGCTCTCTCCACCAGCAGAGCCAATCCACAGTTTGAAACATTGTTCATTCAAGATCAGGCATGCAATTAAAGCTAATATCATTTCCCCACCTGACAACTGATTAACTGATAAGATTAGAATATTAAGTGAATATTTAAAAAAAAAAAATAGAATGGATGCAAACGATGAAACGAAACGAAAACACATAATCTGTCTACCTGAGCTGCCTGTATTTTATGATGCCTTTTAACAGCATTGCATCTTCACATAGGAATATAGAAGGAAGAACAAGGCTCTTCACTGACAGTATGTGTGTTTCCAGGTAACTGATGTCCACAAAAGAAGATACAAGAATCAGAGATGGAGAAAGGTGAAAAGGACCAACGGTCCATTATTGTTGAAGATACTACTATAAGTCAAGCGATTTGGAGGGCCACGTGATGCTGATGGGAGAATCATTAGACAGACAGGGCAAGCGCCTTTGTAAGTCCGTAACACCGGTAGCGAACCTACTGGAGTTTTTGTTTTACTGAAGTTCTTTCGATTTAATATTTTAATGTAACAGAGGCGTTCTTCATTTGTACACTAGCATACGCGTGCAGCTTTTACGAAAGCTTCCCTTTTTTATCCACCTCTGCTCTATTTATAGTATTCCAAAAGTCCCGCTGTACAGTGATAGAGACAGGAGAAATACGGTATATTGAATTCTGCTGTAAAAGCAGCTCGAAAAAGAAACGGTTGTCTGTTTTACGTTTTCTAAGTGCAAATATCCCGTCTTGTTGGATGAGGCGATTTACATTACAGCAGACTGCCGATCCACTACATGCCTGTTTGGGATAAATGTTATGCAAAAAAAAAATGCTGTTTATCCGTAACATCAGTGGACTTGGGAGTTAGACCACAAGGGCAATTCATTTTAATGCGATCAACCCGAGTTCAAAATCCACCATTTTGCAAACCTGTCCCCTCCATCACTATAGCAGATTGGAAAGGCATTTATTTTCAATTTATAATAAATGTTTTATCTGGTAGGTGTAGGGAGGGCTTTTAATTGTCCCATAAAGCGTATACATTTATTAATAATTGTAATCAATATAATTTACACTCAATATGTTATTGCATACGGTTTTTATAATGTACCACAATACTGAGGTAGACAAGAACGGCCTAGAGAGTCTGGCCACTTTGCTAAGAAAAATACTGCTATTTTAGTGTCATTAGAATTTATCATTATTTGCACTTAGTGTAACTAGAATATATTTTGCTTTTTGCACTTAGGCCCATGTGTCCACTCATCATGCTGCTGGGGTTTTAAAAAATAGTGACGTTACCATTGGAACAGTTTTAAAAAAAAAAATGTGCTACCCTTGGGGAATATTACACTATGATCTTTTCATATGTCCAACAAAATCCCCTGAATACAAACTGCCAAATAATCAGAAGTGAATGAAAGTGTGTTTGTCCTGTGAGAAATGTGCAAGTTGAAAACCTTTAAATGCCTCAAAAGATCAATGTGAACTTTACTTTTAAGTCCTGTGAGAAATGTGCAAGTTGAAAACAGATTTAACTTATAAAATAAGTCAGAAGTGCTAATGACAATGTGTTATTGAAATGATTTTGTACATTTTATTTTGAATGGTAATTTGATGGTAAATTATTGACTTTTTCTTTAGATTCATTTAGAAACGACTTCAGACTTGATCTCCAGATCTTCTCTCTTTAAAATGTCTTATTGACTCTGTGTTTCCTTTTAGAATCAACAGGAAAAGGAGTGAATGAAGAAACATCTGTTATTAGTGAATGAGCAACAAAAGAAGAGTTCAGTTTAATTGTATAGACATGCATGTTACAGTCTCCACTATTATTTTGTTGTTGTTCCAACTCTTTAGTTTTATTTTCTACTATGAAACAGCAGCCAGGGCCGGTGTTGCCACCTTGTGGAACAACTGATTAATGCAAGACCAAGACAGTGTGCATGTGTACAAACTAATACATTAATAACAGTATAAAACACTATAATCTGATGAGCTGCTGAGTTAATGAATGAGTTAACTCTTTTTGCATTTATGAGAAAAATACTGTGCTCTCTCAGCTAAGCAATGGAGAGTTGAGTGGCTTCACACTATAGTTTATGGTGCATCAAATCTGGCGCATCCATTGAGTTGAAATTAAAATAGCATGGCATAAAAAACAGAGAGTGAAACTCTCAAGCATTCTTTGTTAAAAAATGAGTGAATCTAAGGACAAAAAAAAGGTTGCTGTGTCTCGTGAAAAGCTTCTTTTGGTTTCAGATGAAAGTAACATTTTGATTAACACTTAAATACATAGTGTATATATAGTTGTATTAACGTTACACTACATACATACATGTTGCCCCCTTAACATATTTAAATCGCATAATAATGTGTGTGTGTTACTGCTTAATCTATATAATTAACACTAATTTATGTTCTCATTATACTTTGATCACAGTGCAAAGATTACACGACCTTCTCAAATTTTTCATGTTTTTATGCTATTTTTAAAAACTATTAAGAAATAGTGACCCTGTCTGTGAAAACCCAGCTAAAGTCATTTTATGTTTGGCAGGTAAGGCCATGTCAAAGATTGAAAACATAGTGAAGATTGAAATCAAACTTTGATGCTTGTCATCTCATAACTAGATTTTGAGACTAAAAGCAATTCTTGAAAAATTCTAAAGTTTTCAAATATGCTTTTAAGACATTTATTTTTTCCTTAAGATGAAAATGAGTCTTCATCTGATTCAATAAAAGGCGGTTCTGTTCTTGTTATCCATCCTTTAATAATATGTAAATGTTAAATTATAAATGTGACCTGAATTTGGAGTTTGAACGAACTCCAGTCTCTCCGGTACTATTGTGTTTAACACTAATGTTGTTATCCATGTTTATGACAAGAAATACTTTTTTGGTTTATAAACTACTATTTATTTGGTGTTTGGAGTTGTTTTTTTCTTTTTTTTTAGTTAGGGAGATTCTTTTAATTCTTTGGGTTTTCTATTAATTATTGTAAGAAGGGGTATGTTTGTTTGTGTTGGCCATTGGGTACGATGTATATAAAGGTTGAGGTCTTTCATTTGTACCACACATAAACACATATGATTCTATATTATCTGTTAATAAAGCAAAATGATAAAGAAACCCAGAGGCTTAACTGTGTCTTGCACTGAAATGATGTTATATGGAGACAACTGGTTGCTGAACAAGCCTACTTTACAGAGTAAAAACTACTCACGCAGTACATCTAAACTCTTCTTCTTTTTTATGTATTCAGAATCTGTCTGTTAGTGAACATTTTTTGTTTCAATGCAAATTTTATCAAAAGCAGAAGTTATATATCTCCACCCCCTGAGGTAACGCCATTATGGTAGCTTTACATTTTAACCCGTGTGGTTCAAACGATGGATCTGTGACAAATTACTAACATACCTTGGTTTCCTGAGATAACGCTACATGGAATCACCTTGGGGGAGACCTCTTTTTTTGGAGAACATATCATAGTACTATGAGCACAAACAGAAGCCGTCCTGCAAGCCCAGCCCTATAGGATTGCAGCCATGAGGGCCTCCACATAAGTCCTGAGGGCTTGGACCGAGCACAGCAAGTTGGCTCTCAGGTGTCGTCCTCCGAGCAGGAAAGAGCGAATAAAGTGATGACCTACGTCCTGAGTAGAAACCACTATAACCTAGCTTGGGTTTGAAGACAGCCTTACAGTTGTTTGGCCAAACTCCAAACAAGAAGTGTTCTCAGAGAGTGCTTGCAAGTCACCCAGATACTTGACAGGTTAGCTAATGCTAACATTCGAAAGGGAACTACGATTTCAGGAAACAGTTCACTACACCCTTGATTTCCCTAACAATGCATCATACTACGGTGATCTATGTACGGAAAAAGAAATAGAGAAGCAGATAAGGGGCGTTGCTGATTCTGTTCCTCCTTTGACTGCAGAGGAAGAGAAAGTGTTGGCCATCCTGCGGCCTGAAGCATTGAAAGGGCTGACCTTTACTGTTTAGCGGCTTTTGAAAACATGCTAATATTACCCAGAACCTCCTCAAGAAATTCAGCAGCCCAATCAAAATTTCCACAACATTGCCAGCATCCCTAGAGTGATTGGTGTTAATGATGGCTATCCCAGTGTCAAGCCCTGTGGCAATGGACCCCTTGTACATCTGCAGGAACTGTAAATCCAGCATCATTGGTGCAAGTAGTGTGGGATCACCTGTAGTAGTGTGGGATCTTCACTGATATTGTGACAAAATGGCCTGAAAGCACACACGACTCTTTTGTGTTGATCAGGTGAGTTTTCATTTATTTGGGTATGTTACCAATTAAAATTACATTTGGTTTCAGAAATTAAATTGCACAAATAAAAGTCTGAGGATAGCTCTGAATAGAAACACAGCCTTGCTGAGCAAAAATCACCTCAAACAAGAAACTTCTAACTACAGGCGGAGAGCACAATTAACACAATTCAATGTTCTATAGTCTTTAAAAAAAATATTTTATCAACATAATATGATTGTTACTTGAAGCAGGTTTAAATAAAACAAACTTTCCAAAGCACTGGTCAGTTTCTAC
This sequence comes from Cyprinus carpio, assembly GCF_018340385.1. Lineage (NCBI taxonomy): Eukaryota > Metazoa > Chordata > Actinopteri > Cypriniformes > Cyprinidae > Cyprinus > Cyprinus carpio. Next base: position 43,570 of record NW_024879371.1, read on the forward strand.
TCTGGTTTTTCACACTTCATCTCTATCTCTCGTTTCACGTGCAAATTAGCAGAAACATCTACACCTTTTTGCCACATGCAGCTACTGAGAGCTTCATTTTTTGTGTGACACTTACCAATGTTCAGAAGCACATTAAACCACAACATGTTTCCCTTATTTTTTCCAAAAACAGAATGGGGAAAGAATGTGGACAGTCCAACAAGGGGTAGTTATCATGGTTTTATTCCTTCAATCACGGGATAAGCTACAGTTACAATCCTTCAGTTAGGAATGAGGTACAGTTATACATACATGCTGCTCATTCATATTGCAATACAGTATTTATTTGTATAGTGCTTTTTACCACACATGGTTGTAGTGTTTCTTCTGTTGCAGTGTATCCAATAGACTACGTACACGGAGAGTTATAACTCAGAACCACATATTTATTACAGAACACAAGCAGCTCCTGCTGCTAACCCGCTCATGCATGCCACAGTCTATCTCGTCTGACCCGGTAACCCTCTGCAGTCAACCCCAGGTGGCCCTCTAGTGGAGTCAATATGCAATTACATCATAAATGGATATAACAATAATGTTTTTATACAGTCTATGATATAACACTACACCACAATGTTGTTACAGAGCAGATTTACAAAGAACAGAGCTTTACGCTGCAATTTCTGGATCTGATGTCATAAACTACAAAAGCAACAGCAGCCACACCCACCAGAACAATGATGGCCAATCGGATCGCAGCTTCAGTAACACCACAACAGTGAATTTCTGAAGGAGGAAAATTAGGACTTCAGTTATGTTTCTAAACAAGGGTCATTTGTTTTAAGAGTTTTATTTATTAATGAATACTAATAAAACATTATTTGAGTACAATTTTGCTTTCTCTTAACAAATAAATAAATAAGCAGTCAGAACGTACAGTTTGAAAAAAATGCATGCTAAATAATACATGCATCTGAGAGGGTTTTCAAACCTCCGGTTCGTTTGTTTTATGTGGATATATTAATAGAATTGATGAGCCTATTATATTAATTCACATAAATAATTCAGATCATTCACAAGCGGACGGTAGTTACTTCACGACCACGAAAGTTCCATGCGACTGCCACTAGGAGGCGAAAATGCGACAATCACGTGCGAATGTTTTGGAGACCTCTGGAAAGATGGTTTAAGAGGATGCAGCCGCCTGGAGCTCGATCCAGGTGTTGTGCCCAATTCTGACCCCCTGCTAGATTATTACCCCCCTAGTACTGGTAGGTTCAGGAGTAGGTTTGGGGGAGGGGTTAGGATTAGGGGTGGGGTTAGGATTAGGCAATCAGGTAGCGATTTGAACGAAGGGGGTAATAATTTGGCAGGGGGTCAAAATTGGTCACAACACCGGCATAGCAATTTTTTAACCCTTTAGGCGCCAGTTTTTTTTTTGGAAAAAAATGCTGTATTTTGACATCAAGATTTCAGAAGCTTGTGGCTTGAAAGGGCTTAAAGATAGAGATCTACTGTGAATTAAAAAAATGTTGGGCATGACCGAAAGTTTATGGTGGGGGTGTAAATATACTAATCTAATTAGCATATTATGACGTCACCAGGGACGGCCATCTCGAATTTCATAATATTCTGGAAACATTAGATATTGAATTGATGTTTGAACTTATTTGCATGTTTTTTTTTTTTTTTTGTGTGTGTGTGTGTGTGTGTGTTTTTTTTTTTTTTTTTTGTTTGTGTTTGTGAGAAAAGAGGAAGCCAACAATAATACAGCAGAAAGTACTGAATTATTACTATACTATATAGTAGTAAAACGCATGTGAACAGTAGCCTACTTTTTGATCAGTTCATCAGGTAATATTCAGGAAATAATAGAGATTGAATGGATTTTTTTTTTTTTTTTTGTTTGTTTGTCTTTTTATTCTCATTCCAAATGATCAGAAGAAAAAAAGAAAAAAAAATGGAAAAAGTAGTAAATTATTACTATATTATTGTGCCATAGTAAAATGCATGTGCCTATTTTTTGACCAGTTTGACCAGCTATCTGCCCAATCATGTATCTAGGTGACATAGTTTATGGTTCTTGAGAGTATGGTACCTCACATTGCATGGCACAGCTCAGAGCTCACCTTACCCACATTGACTGCACCTGTACTGTCTGCTGGCAGCCCTTAGAGCGTGCGCGTTCAGCAACAGCTCTCTTATGGACACTATGACCACGTTCTGAGGTGTGCAATTATTTTCTGAGAAACGCACGGCGAACTTCCAGGCAGCTCTCCTGACCGCATTACAGTTCCATATCACTTCGCCTAGTAAAGCTGTAATGGAAATTACAGAACTAACAAAAACAACAGCATGACAGACCACCCTGCAACGTTCTGGGAACTTTATTTTATGGTTGCAAAAAATAACCTAAAAATAACCATAAGGGAACGTTCTCTATATGTTATTTTTAGGTTATTTAAAAATAACCATCCTGGAACGTTCCGGGAACGTTATTTTATGGTTACAAAAAATATAACCTAAGAAGAATGTTTCCCTTATGTTAGTCTTTGTTCCCATAAAAAAAAAAAAAACCAAACGGGAACCAAAAACTAACGTTAGGGGAACGTTCTGTGTTTGCTGGGACTAAAGTTAGGGTTAGGTTCTGTGTTTGCTGGTTCTTGGAGGCAAAAAGAAATACTTGATGATAGACTTTGACCATAACAACATTTCAGATGCTGTGGAATGAGATCGGTCTGCTGGTTAGTCAGGTTTTTCCATCCCATAGCGCAACGTCACATGACTTTTTTGATGTGCTTGGAGGAATTTATTTCCATCTCCCATTATTAGCATTAGCCTCTGTATTAACTCTGTAAAAACCACCTCAAGTGAGCGTAAAAACTTTTTTTGCGAATAAAGGCATTTTTATTCGAATTCAGAAGCTGGGTTTCCATCACTCGATTCTGATACAATACTTTAAAATGCGCATAAAAGCAGGGTGATGGAAACCCAGCTTCTGTATCTCTTGCTCTCTTTCTAATAACTTCATTAATAACTGCATTAGAATGCTATCAACGGCTCAAGCCTCCATTATTAGCTTTAAAATGACGTTTTGGAAACTAGCAAAGAGGTATGATGAGATGCGGAAGAAAGAAATAATTACTCACAATAGCGATTTAAGTACAAAAACCGGACAAATCCCTTTTAGTATATCATCTGATCGATGTCTTGAGGTGTGGTAACCGTAGTAGGCCTACATATGGGTCATTTTAGACCATGTGTGTGAAACTGACGTAGAAATACAAAAACTTGTGTTTGTTTAAAAGGAAGGAAAAATAAACAAAATGATTTGTTGAAATCAAAAAATTTAAAGACTATCTGGAATAATAAATGATAGAAAAGAAACAAAGAAACACCCATCCATAACTGAAATAACATAGGAAATGAATATGGGTAATTTTAGACATGGTGTGCTTTAGATTAGATTAGATTAGATTAGATTTAACTTTATTGTCAAGTCAAGTCTGAGTGTTTGTGGACTGCAGTCACAGGTTTTTTTAGTGGGTTGTGTCAACGCAACACAACAACATTAATTAGGAAAACAGTGTGTCAATAATTCAAAATGACAGTTAAAGGCAGTCCATTATTGAATTCAGTGATGTCATCATTCAGTTCAGTTTAAATAGTATCTGTGCAATCATTTGCAATCAAGTCAACGATATAGCTGTAATGAAGTGTCCCCCAGGTAAGCAAGCCAGAGACGACAGCGGCAAGGAACCAAAATTCCATCGGTGACAGAATGGAGAAAAAACCTTGGGAGAAACCAGGCTCAGTTCGGGGGCCAGTTCTCCTCTGGCCAGACAAACCCAGCAGTTCAATTCCAGGTTGCAGCAAAGTCAGATTGTGCAGAAGAATCATCTGTTCCTGTGGTCTTGTCCTGGTGGTCGTCTGAGACAAGGTCTTTACAGGTTATCTGTATCTGGGGCTCTAGTTGTCCTGGTCCTCTGTGGTCTTGTCCTGATGGTCCTCTGAGACAAGGTCGCTGATCCACCATCTGGGCTGGATACTGACTGGATCTGGTGGCTACGGTGACCATCTGACCTGGATACAGACTGGATCTGGTGGCTACGGTGACCTTGGAATAAAAGAGAGAACAGACTAATATTAGCGTAGATGCCATTCTTCTAATGATGTAGCAAGTACATTGGGTGTTGATTTTGATATTCTAGGTGAAATCAAATTGCCTGAGTTTTGAGAATGCAGCGGACGTGGAGGACTATAATGTAACAAGAGCTCGTTTGAAAATACTGAGGTGCTAAACCATTCAGGGCTTTATAAGTAATAAGCAAGATTTTTAAAATCTATACGATGTTTAATAGGTAGCCAGTGCAGTGTTTACAGAACTGGGCTAATATGGTCATACTTCCTGGTTCTAGTAAGAACTCTAGCTGCTGCATTTTGGACTAACTGGAGTTTGTTTACTAAGCGTGCAGGAACAACCACCCAATAAAGCATTACAATAATCTAACCTTGAGGTCATAAATGCATGGATTAACATTTCTGCATTTGACATGAGAGCATAGGCCGTAATTTAGATATATTTTTGAGATGGAGCAAGATTTTAAAATGTTGTAACTTAATTTCATTAGGTCGTAATTTAGATTATCAAATAGCACACCTAGGTTCCTAACTGATGACGAAGAATTGACAGAGCAGCCATCAAGTCTTAGACAGTGTTCTAGGTTATTACATGTAGAGTTCGAAGAATTGACAGAGCAGCCATCAAGTCTTAGACAGCGTTCTAGGTTATTACATGTAGAGTTATCCAATCTGAATTAGTTTGTTTTTTCAAATTAGTATGTTTCACCGGGCCGAGAAGAAATATAGCGCTGAGTATCATCAGCATAACAGTGAAAGCTAACACCGTGTTTCCTGATGATATCTCCCAAGGGTAACATGTAAAGCGGTAGAAATATAGAGCTGAGTATCATCAGCATAACAGTGAAAGCTAACACCGTGTTTCCTTTGATATGTACCTCTTCATTCACTGCTACGAATTGATGGCGGTCATATAAGTACAAATTGTAAACCATGCTAATGCACTTCCATTAATGCCAACAAAGTGTTCTAGTCTAAGAGAGATACAACCACCAAGAGCAGGTCATTTATAACTCTAATGAGAGCAGTCTTAGTACTATGATATGGTCTAAATCCTGATTGGAAATCCACACAGATACCATTTTTCTCTAAGAAGGAATATAATTGTTAGGATACTACCTTTTCTAGTATCTTTGACAGAAAAGGGAGATTCGAGATCGGTCTATAATTAGTCTTTGGGGTCAAGTTGTGTTTTTTTGATGACAGGCTTAATAACAGCCAGTTTGAAGGTTGTGGGGACATATCCTAATAACAGTGAGGAATTAATAATAGTCAGAAGAGGATCTATGACTTCTGGAAGCACCTCTTTTAGGAGCTTAGATGGAATAGGGGCTAACATACATGTTGTTGGTTTAGATGATTTAACAAGTTTATACAATTCTTCCTTCTCCTATAGTAGAGAATGAGTGGAACTGTTCCTCAGGGGATCTATAGTGCACTGTCTGATGTGATACTGTAGCTCTAATAGTATCGATTTTAGAAGTAAAGTAGTTCATAAAGTCATTACTGCTGTGATGTTGGGAAATGTCAAAACACTTGCTGATGCTTTATTTCATTATTTAGTTTTGTGCAAACTTCATATAGCTAAAACTTTATGTTTTTTTTCTTATTTTAGTTATTTAGTTTTGTGAGATCTAGACTTTTTTAATGCTTTTCTGTAGGATAGGTTACTTTTCCACCAAGCAATACGAAACACCTCTAACTTTGTTTTCATCCAGCTGCGCTCTATTTTCCAGGCTGCTCTCTTTAAGGCACGAGTGTGCTCATTGTACCACGGTGTGGGACTGTTTTCCTTAACCTTCCTTAAGCGTAAAGGAGCAACGGTATTTAAAATGCTAGAAAAGAGAGAGTCCATAGTTTCTGTTACATCATCAAGTTGTTCTGACATTTTGGATATGCTAAGGAATTGGGATACATTAGGAAGATTAATTTATTTTTGTTGTTGTTTTTTGACCAAGGTGCCGCTGTCAGGGGATTCACTCAGAATTCGTGCTCTGCATTTAACCCATCCAAAGTGCACACACACAGCAGTGAACGAAAAAAAAAACCGTGAACACACACCCGGAGCAGTGGGCAGCCATTTATGCTGCAGCACCCGGGGAGCAGTTGGGGGTTCGATGCCTTGCTCAAGGGCACCTCAGTCGTGGTGTTGCCCGGCCAGAGACTCGAACCCACAACCTTAGGGTTAGGGAGTCAAACTCTCTAACCACTAGGCCACGACTTCACCAAAGCAGTCTTTTGTGGTAGAAGTGATGGTTCTACTATACTTGTAACAAGAAGTAGAATTGACAGTTTTAGTTATATGAAGTTTGCACAAAAACTAAATAATGATCTGAGATATCATGGTTTGGCTGCATAATTTCAACACCATCAACATCAATTCCATGTGACAGTATTAAATCTAGAGTATGATGTTTGACCATAAGTAGGTCCTGAGATGTGTTGTCTAACCCAACAGAGTTCAGAATGTCTATAAATGCTGATCCCAATGCATCTTTTTCATTATCAACATGGATATTGAAATCACCAACAATTAAAACTTTATCTGCAGCCAGCACTAACTCGGATGTAAAATCAGCAAACTCTTTAATAAAGTCTGTATGTTGCCCTGGTGGCCTGTATACACTAGCTAGCACATGCACATGTAAGGTACAAGGCAACGAAATGCAGTTAGCATCTAACCAGAAGTGCAATAAGCAATACAGGATATACAGTGTCTACAATATGAAACAAATGTACAATAAATATACAGATAAGAGAATACTATTTGACATAATTCACAGATTTTTAAATACTATCAGCATGATATGCAGATAGGTGTACTCCTATACAGATGGATTATGTAATAAGTGTATGTACACTATAAGCAGAAACTATGAACTATAAACTATAATTTACACTCGTGCAATGGACAGTAAAAAAAAAAGTGCATAGAAAAAAAGGAAAGGAAATATGTAGTTGTTTAATTGTATAGAAGGGTAGTGACACACACAAAAAAAAAAATATTCAAAAAGTAAGAAAAGAAAAAATAAAAAAAATAAGGAAAATTTGTTGATAAAAAAAAAAGTTAATTGAGGAATTCATGGAATTCTGAATGATGAAATTAATTTCTTGCAAAGATATAGAAAAAATAAACTCAGTCGGGTCAATTTAGACCTTATACAGTCTATGCTTTAGACCCATGATGTGCATCAAAGGGTTAAGTGTATAGGCTACAATTAAAAAAAACGACATATTTCCTTTAAAAATAATAAAAAGAGAACTGAATAGCAAGTGCTATAAAATGAGCCACTTATACTTACATACATACTATATATATATATATATATATATATATATATATACACACACACATACAGGGGCGTAGGAGCGATTTTGAACCTGGGGGGGACAGTAAATGCCAGGGGGGTTCGGGGGAAATTCCCCGGATTTCTCTCTCTCTCTCTCTCTCTCTATATATAAAAGCACTTAAATGCTCATTTCTAATGACTTTTGGTAATGGATTGTACTACTTTGTTTGTAGGAGGGTATATAAAGTGACAGACTGGGTAGACTGAGAAGCAATCTAATATAACTACAAACCAAATGACTACATACTATGAACTGTATAAAAACATACTTTATTTAATAAAGAACAAATAAATGAAAACACACCATTTAGAAGATGATCGGGCTGGGACAGAGCCTTGTGATAAAAGAGGTTGGGGCAGAGCCTGGCAATAGAGAGAGGCTGAGGTAGAGCCAGGTGATGGAGAGAGGGTGATGCAGAGCCAGGTGATGGAGAGAGGGTGATGCAGTGATGGAGAGAGGCTGAGGCAGAGCCAGGTGATGGAGAGAGGCTGAGGTAGAGCCAGGTGATGGAGAGAGGGTGATGCAGAGCCAGGTGATGGAGAGAGGGTGATGCAGAGCCAGGTGATGGAGAGAGGCTGAGGCAGAGCCAGGTGATGGAGAGAGGCTGAGCCAGTTGATGGAGAGAGGCTGAGGCATGAGGCAGGAGAGGCTGAGGCAGAGTGATGGAGAGAGGCTGAGGCAGAGCCAGGTAATGGAGAGAGGCTGATGCAGAGTCAGTGATGGAGAGAGGCTGATGCAGAGCCAGGTGATGGAGAGAGGCTGAGGCAGAGCCAGGTGATGGAGAGAGGCTGAGGCAGAGCCAGTTGATGGAGAGAGGCTGAGGCAGTGATGGAGAGAGGCTGAGGCAGTGATGGAGAGAGGCTGATGCAGAGCCAGGTGATGGAGAGAGGTGAGGCAGAGCCAGGTGATTGAGAGAGGCTGATGCAGAGCCAGGTGATGGAGAGAGGCTGAGGCAGAGCCAGGTGATGGAGAGAGGCTGATGCAGAGCCAGGTGATGGAGAGAGGCTGAGGCAGAGCCAGGTGATGGAGAGAGGCTGAGGCAGAGCCAGGTGATGGAGAGAGGCAGAGCCAGGTGATGCATGGAGGTTGACCCAGTGATGGAGAGAGGCTGAGGCAGTGATGAAGAGAGGCTGAGGCAGAGCCAGGTGATGCATGGAGGTTGGGCAGGTGATGTGGTGTGGATGGGGTGGGGCAGTGCCAGGGGATGCAGGGAGGCTGAGGCAGTTATGGAGAGCCAGGGGATGCAGTGATGGAGGGAGGCTAAGGCAGAGCCAGTGATGGAGAGAGGCTGAAGCAGAGCCTGGGGATGAATGGAGGCTGAGGCAGTGATGGTGGGAGGCTGAGGCAGTGATGGTGGGAGGCTGAGGCAGTGATGGAGAGAGGCTGAGGCAGAGCCTGTGGATGCATGGAGGTTGAGCCAGTGATGGAGAGAGGCTGAGGCAGAGCCTGGGGATGCATGGAGTTTGAGGTAGTGATGGAGGTGAGGCTGAGGCAGTGATGGAGGGAGGCTGAGGCAGAGCCAGGTGATAGACATAAAGAGCATGTTGACTTAATTGAAGGTCCCAAAAACATGTCTTCTTTGATCGTTTGCAGAGATGAACTGCTCGCAAATTCTTGCTCTATCTAGATGATCCAACTTGTTCTGATGGATGTGACAGATTGCAGTGCTGTTTAGCGGAGACCTGTGACATTGTGCTCCTTAGCCAGGTCTTCAGTCTTCTTAGGGAACTGAAACTTCTTTCTGCTTCTGCAGAGGAAGAAGGAACAATCAAAAGCAGCCTCACCAATGTCTCTACCTGGCTGAAGAGACTGCGGACCTCTGGCAGCAGATTTTTTAGTATGTTGGTAGCCTCAAGAGTGGTACTATAGTCGAACTGAAGCCCACAGTCCCCCAGCTGCCGTCATGCCCATGACAGTTCCTGTTGACGTCTGTAGGGAGTAATTCAGGACACTCTAGTTCTCCAATCACTTCACAAGCAAGAAGAAGCCCAAGCACCGTGGTCCCCTTTTGGAATCGCTGGAGTAACCAGACGAAGCCATCTCCTCCAGACTGAGCAGCACTGCCTCATACTGCCCAAGAACAGCTCGAATTAGCCGATATCCTGACAACCCATCTGGTAGGGCATAAGGGCTTCAGTGTTTTGATGTTCCCATGTTCTGATTTGGCAATCTCTTTAAAGACCGTTTTAAACTTGCCTGACTGGTTGAAGAGGGTTCCAAGTTTGTGGACCAATGACAGTGCATCCATAACCACACAGGATGAACTGCAAAGGCAGTCCCTGTGTTACAAGATTGACGCAATGTGGGCCACAGTGGACATAGAGGGCAAGAGGCTGAATCTCCTTGATTTTGGCCTGCACTCCACCAGTCTTGCCAGACATGTTTGCAGCTCCATCGTACGTTTGTCCACAGAGACCAGATAGCGGCAAATTCATTCTCTGGAGGTCATCAACGGCAACCCTAGCCAGATTTTCCCCTGTGGTCGAAGACACTTCATAAAGACTGACAAACTCTTCATGAGGTATTAGATCATGGTCCACATACCGGATGCATATTGAATCCTGCTCTACCCCTGCAACATCTTGGGTGCCATCCATGATGATGGAGTATTGGAGTGTCAGCAAGTTCCGCACAGCAGATGCTATCTCCCGCACAATGTTTAAAGACAGGATCTGCAAAATATCATTTTGAATTTGAGGGCTGAGAAAATTCGACCTCCTCTCTATCCAACTCTCCAGTCCCTCAACATCCTCTGACCTGAGACGAAGGAGCTGCCTGAAATTTCCCTCACTGTTTTCATGACGGCGAATAGCAGTACCTTGTCTAGCAAGAAACTGCAATGAGCTAACAATTTTTAGCAGATGAGACCTTGCCTGCTGTTGCTGAAGAGCCTTTGCTGATGATAACTGTGTGTCTATTGATTTTGCCTGATGTGTGTGTGTTGTTATGGCCACTTTGTGTGCTTGAGACATTTCATGTGCTTTAAATTTTTCTATTGCTTTTTTCCAGTTTTGTAATCCTGTAGATACAAATGACTGATCTACACTTTTAGCAAGGGGACTTGTCTGATTTCTAAAGCTTTCATGCAATAGAAACAGAGTACACCTCTCACATCAGGACAGTAGTGTAGCCATGTGTGGTTCTTGTACCATCTATCCTGGAAACTAAGTGTCTTGCTTGCAAGCTGTGCTGAATGATACATCCTGCCTTAGGTTGATATGGCCTTTGATGCTCTGTCTGGCTGGCCTGCTCTGAAAACCCTGGCCTCTCTCCAATTCTGGCTGCTCTATAGAATGTACATGAAATAACACAAATCAAACTCAAAATTGTTATCATAAAAAGCCACTTTACTTAGAAAGGTAATCTTTGCATTGTAGGGCCCTTTGATTTCCTGCGATGCAGAAAAACTAGTAATCGACCGATATATCACCAAGGGCGGATACTTTTATTTTGACGGGCGGCGCTGCGCCTGAGAAGAGAAGGGCAAATGCCTGGTCACATTCACACAGCTGCTCACTCAAATTCTCCGTCTTCAGTAGTTAACAATCTCTGTCAGTCGTCTCATATCTATCTAATACTTTGTTAGACAGAACTGGTAAAACAAGAAAGAAAATGGGTATGCGAAAAAGTAAAGCGTCTGCTTTTATATTATTATTAACAAAAAGGCAAACAAATTATGCTAAAATACTTTCTCATCTGCCCTCAACATTCAGAAAATGTGCATCTACATCATTTAAACAAATCTCTGAAATGAATATCTAATAAACATTTAATTTCACAAACCTTGCAGATTTAATCGAATCCAGCTGTGATATCTTGTGAAGTGTTCATTTATAGCCGGCATAAACGTGTTATTACTGTGAGTGATGGTCGGTCCATGTGAAGTGAGTGAATGCGAACAGAAGATCAGCTTCACTGGAGACGTGATCAAAAAACTTTAAATCCTTCATTAAAATATGCTGTACTATATCCAGTAACCAACTGTGTCATATTCATATGTTTTTCACAGTGCTGTATGTAAAATTAGCAATACTTTGTCTTTATTTGAAATAATATGATTACTAGTGCGCACAAAATTACCAGATTACTGAGTGCCCTGTTACAGCATTTACTTTCTTTTTAAACAATTACTTTGTGTGAAAAAATACTGTAATATGTTTGCAGATTCAAGAAACTGCCATCTAAAGTATAAGCATGTTTATTTTAAACATTTGTTTTCTAATTTATTAAATATTGCTGAAAATAAATATAAAGTATATACATACATATATATATATATGTATTTTATATATATGGGTCAAAGACGTTAAGATGTCCGCATCAAAAGAAAAGTTATAAAAGTGATTTTATGTCCATAGAAAGCACATAATATATAATTAAAGTGTCTAATTTTAAGGTTTCAAATAAGTTTTTGGAGGATAAAATGTCAAAAATTTGGGTTTAAATAATGTTACACTGTCATTCAGTGTAACACAATATTTATGTAAAACTTCAAACAACATGCTTATTCTGATCTGTACATATTAATAATATAAAAGAATAATGGAGCATATTAAATTTTATTGCGTTTTAAATGAGTAAAAAATTCTCACTGACCAATGGGCAAAACCTAGGATAGTGGCAAAATTTGAAAATGTAAAATTACAACTAATTAGTATTTGGGTTGAAAAGTAATTAGTCTTTTAATATGTCATAAATTGATTTTTGTTGTAAAAATGCCTGACGAGACTGTTACACTGAATGACATTTTAGTGGGTGTCTTCTGTAAATCAGGGGAAAATGTATGATATTTATTTTTTTGTTTAGAAAAAACAAAAACAAAATTGTAATACATTAAACAGAAAACTTTTTTTAACAGATTTGGGGGGGGGACAACAACAATTTAAAGCAGTATTACACTTATCATTTTTATGCTTAAACCCTTTTTTTCGTCTTTGACCCATATATATATATACAAATATCGGCTTTATATCGGCCATCAGCCACCCTGCTCTCTATGATTTCGGCATCGGCCATCAAAAAGCCAATATCGGTCGACCACTACAGTAAACGCAATGCAGTAAGGTGGAAATAATACAAATGGGAATCAGCTGTTAAATGTAGAATATCACAGAATCTGCCAAAATTGGAATTAAAAAAAAGGATTTCAAAGGGCCCTATGTAGCTTATCATTATAAAGCTTCAGCGATAAACTATTTTTACATTTAAATATATATAATCATAACAACAACTACTTAATTAGCTCGACACAGTACCAATGTATTCTGTTATCCTACACAAGTGAGCATTCTGTCATATTCCCATTACCTGTTCCTAACTCTCCCTGTTCTGTGGTCTCTTCATCTCCTGTCTAGGATAGTAACAAATGTTTGAGGACACGGAACTCATTTTACATTTAAATATATATAATCATAACAACAACTAGTTAAATTAGTTGGAAACAGTACCCATGTATTCTTTTATCCTACAAAAATTAGCATTCTGTCATATTCCCATTACCTGTTTCTCACTTGGACCTAAACTCTCCCTGTTCTGTGGTCTCTTCATCTCCTGTCTAGGAAAGTAACATGTTTGAGGACACAGAACTGGTTTCAATGCAAACTCTGATGACATGCCGTTGGCCTAATTTTACTGATCTAAAGTACTTTTACTATGTGAATTTTAGAATATACTGTATGTAGCTATCCATACAACTTACAAGCTCGTTCTCCTCTGTCCTCTTCCTCTTAAAGTATTGTAGGATGCTCATCTCTGTGTGAACATTTTGACTAATGTTACTTCTACATAGTTTATGGACACGTATCAATGGCACATTGAATTCACATTAGCTAATTATCTATCATTTGCCTGTTTTACACAACATAAAATTAAAAAAATTGCTTCTAAGTAGGCTAAATTTGACAGTTTCAAAATACAATAAAACTAATGATCAAGCTGAAAACCAGCAATCTGCCATTTCATCGGCTGAATTAGCCTACTCCTACCTCAAATACAAAGTGCGTCTGTGAATAATATTGTTGTTTAGTTGTAACGTTAACGTCAACCGTCCAAATCTGTTTGGCAGATCCAGCTGATGAATTCCAGCCCAAAAACTGTTCAAAAACCGCCAAAATGCACACAAAACCACCAAAAATATGTTATCACTGATCAGTATTTATTTCAGTATTTTTACTTCCATGTTTTTCTTTCCTACTATGTTACGGTTGGTTACATTTACATACAAGAAATAAACACCGGCTGCCGAAGCATACATAAAATAAACGGTTTTAGGTGCATGTTAGCGCCACCTTTTGGACTGGAGTGTTGCCCTCCTTATAAATAAATGACGCCATCAAAACCTTACGGCGAAATGACAATATCCTCCACACACTCGTTTATAAGGCGGTCTCCTGTATCTTTGCTAGTCGATTTTATTTCATCCAGTGACATGACGGGTTTCAACTTCATTCAGGAGATTTTGGGTAACTGCACAACTGACAGACTTTGAGCGCACCGCCAACGGTGCGTGTGTGTGTGTGTGTGTGTGTGTGTGTGTAACCCTTGCGAGAAAACGACCAACTGTCGGAACCTGCACTTAAGCCTACAATTTCGTTTTTAAAAATTTAATTATGCATTTAAAAGTTGGCAGAATGGATTAATTTGGAAACTCTGAAAGCGACAGAGATAGGCAGGCAATGCAAAACAAAAATATGACATTGGGAAATAGTGAGGGGAACAAAACTTAGATTTTGAAATTGGGGGGGGGGGGCGTGTCCCCACGTATAATGGCTCCTACGCCCCTGTATGTATATATATATATATATATATATATATATATATATATATATATATATATATATATATATATATATATATATATATATATATATATATATATAAATAGTGTCCTAGAAATGCGATCCTATTCTCGTGTTTCCATATTTAGTCACAAGGGGGAGCTAAAAGCAACGTCTGCATTACGAGAAACATCACACTGAAAGCTTCCTGTCACTGGTTATAATGATCAAAAAACGTTTAATGTAATATATTGAAATATGTGCAAATGTTGTTTGCAAATATTTTATTTCAGTTAAGTTTCCACATTAGGGACCATATTCACAAAAAACATCTTAAAAGTAGCTACTAACTTGCCAATTAAGCAGAATGTCAGTCCTAATTCTAGGAGTGCTGCATTTTTGTTCTAATAATAATTCACAAAACGTTTTTAAGTGTTAAAGCTGGCTCCTAAAACGGTTGAAAGGTTAAGGGTAGTCATGAAGTGGACTAGAGAGGGTTTTCTGTTTGTAGAGGGTTAATTTTGAAAAAGGGCCAGCTCTCAACTATAATTGTTCAATACTGTGGTTTTCTGTTTGTACTGATGATTGCATAGAAAACCTACTATGCTTTTCTTTCAAAACTTTTAAGTAATCTGGGTCGTTTGTTTTGTGTGGATATATAAATACTTTAATTATATTACTTCACGTCAATCATTCAGATTAATTTTAACATGGCTTAAATAAGAGGAGGGAAACACAATTGCTTCAAGACCAATTTGAAAGTTCCATGTCACTAGGAGTTAACCGTAACCGTAACATATTTCACAGTGTGCCAAGCCACACAGGACACTCAGTTTGGCCTATATGTTCTACAGAATATGACAGCTATCTTCCACATTTTGGCCCTAAGTCTTGCTGTCTGGTACTTGAAAGCAACATTAGTTGCGTTCAAAGGAAGATGGCATTGCGTGTTCAGCTTCTGCGGTCTTCACCAGAGCCCCTCTCAGTCCAGAACAAGATACAGAAGCCCTGATGCCATTGCATAAACAATTATTCATACGTATACACTACTGTTAATCTTATCTTTATACATATGCATTTCCGAAACAAAAAATTATTTTAAAACATTCATAAATAAAATGATATTGCTCATTATACAAACCCGATTCCAAAAAAGTTGGGACACTGTACAAATTGTGAATAAAAACCGAATGCAATGATGTGGAAGTTTCAAATTTCAATATTTTATTCAGAATACAACATAGATGACATATCAAATGTTTAAACTGAGAAAAATGTATCATTTTAAGGGAAAAAATAAGTTGATTTTAAATTTCATGGCATCAACACATCTCAAAAAAAGTTGGGACAAGGCCATGTTTACCACTGTGTGGCATCCCTCTTCTTTTTATAACAGTCTGCAAACGTCTGGGGACTGAGGAGACAAGTTGCTCAAGTTTAGGAATAGGAATGTTGTCCCATTCTTGTCTAATTCAGGCTTCTAGTTGCTCAACTGTCTTAGGTCTTCTTTGTCGCACCTTCTCTTTATGATGCGCCAAATGTTTTCTATGGGTGAAAGATCTGGACTGCAGGCTGGCCATTTCAGTACCCGGATCCTTCTTCTACACAGCCATGATGTTGTAAATGATGCAGTATGTGGTCTGGCATTGTCATGTTGGGAAAATGCAAGGGCTTCCCTGAAAGAGACGACGTCTGGATGGAGCATATGTTGTTCTAGAACTTGGATCTACCTTTCAGCATTGATGGTTCCTTTCCAGATGTGTAAGCTGCCCATGCCACACGCACTCATGCAACCCCATACCATCAGAGATGCAGGCTTCTGAACTGAGCGCTGATAATGACTTGGGTTGTCCTTGTCCTCTTTAGTCCGGATGACATGGCGTCCCAGTTTTCCAAAAAGAACTTCAAATTTTGATTCGTCTGACCACAGAACAGTTTTTCACTTTGTCACAGTCCATTTTAAATTAGCTTGGCCCAGAGAAAACGCCTGCGCTTCTGGATCATGTTTAGATATGGCTTGTCTTTTGACCTATAGAGTTTTAGCCGGCAACGGCGAATGGCACGGTGGATTGTGTTCACCGACAATGTTTTCTGGAAGTATTCCTGAGCCCATGTTGTGATTTCCATTACAGTAGCATTCCTGTATGTGATGCAGTGCCGTCTAAGGGCCCCAAGATCACGGGCATCCAGTATGGTTTTCCGGCCTTGACCCTTAAGCACAGAGATTGTTCCAGATTCTCTGAATCTTTGGATGATATGATTATGCACTGTAGATGATGATAACTTCAGACTCTTTGCAATTTTTCCCTGAGAAACTCCTTTCTGATATTGTTTTGCGGCCAGCATTGGGGGGAACTGGTGATCCTCTGCCCATCTTGACTTCTGAGAGACACTGCCACTCTGAGAGGTTCTTTTTATACCCAATCATGTTGCCAATTGACCTAATAAGTTGCAAATTGGTCCTCCAGCTGTTCCTTATATGTACATTTAACTTTTCCGGCCTCTTATTGCTACCTGTCCCAACTTTTTTGGAATGTGTAGCTCTCATGAAATCCAAAATGAGCCAATATTTGGCATGACATTTGAAAATGTCTCACTTTCAACATTTGATATGTTATCTATATTCTATTGTGAATAAAATATAAGTTTATGAGATTTGTAAATTATTCCATTCCTTTTTTACTCACAATTTGTACAGTTTTGATATGTTATCTATATTCGGGTTTGTATTAATGTTTTTTAATTTGCTAGTACAAAGGGTTACGAAAAGGAAAAAGAACACCAAAAAACTCTTGCCTTCTGTTTCCTGGGGTTTGACACAAACGAAAGGCAGCGCGCGCACTCCGGAGTTTATTTTCACTGACTGCCGACCTTCACATCATCACTTCACCGTAGACCGCTCTTGTTTTCAGAACTCGTGGGCTGAGTTTTTTTGTGTTGGTTCATGTCAGTATCAGTTGTAACATTTTCCCCAATTGAAATAGGCTTTTAGCCTACTGGAGACGTCGGAGAATTTTCAAGAAAATGCATTCACATTTTTGCATTGCTCTATTATTCGTGGCATCTCATAGGTAAGTTATCTATATTGTGGCTTCAGTTTTTGACACTGTAAAACAAAGGGGTTGAAATCGCCGTGCGCGACGTACGCCGCCTGTGCTTCTTGCCACGTAGGGGAGAGGGGCACCATTTAACACTTTTAGACTGTCTCAGTTTGTGTCCACATGGGGGTTCAGAGGGCAAATTTTTATCCACATTGATTTCACACTCGTTTTAGTACAATATGTCGTTTTGTTTCATAATTAGAGTGTATACGTTTTTCTTTATTTACCAATAAATAAATAAATAAATAAATAAATAAATAAAAGGAAGTGAAATGTGACAACATGCCCCGTAAGTGGGGTGCATTGTAACATCTGAGGGGAACGTTGTAACATTAAAATGTTATCTGATCTAATGAACAAATATACAAGACAAACTTTTTTTTTTTTTTTTTTTTTTTTTTAAGAATGAAACAATCTAATTTTGGAGTTTGACAATGACTGTCAAACAATGAATACAACGCTCCCCTCCCTCCACACACAGCGCTGATAGAACAGTAGACACATAAACGAGCCAAAATGCTTTACATTTTTTGAAATAATAATTTCCGAACATAAACATTGAATGTGAGTCTTTAGCCTATTCACCTGTTTCTCGTGGTTTCTCATTAAAATTCATAAAAGACTGAATACGACTGAATTTATGTTTAATTATTTTATATCTTCATTGTTTGTTTAATTTCCCCGGTTATTCTAACAGCGAAATAATTATATAGCCATACCGAGAGCGCGCAAAGAACATTTTCATTAGCCTATTTATCACATTATCACTGACTACAGTTTAGCGCCAGTTTAAGCACAATGAAGCTGTTTACACTGTGAAATGAATCTCTTTCTTACTTCATACGTAGGCTACATCTGCATTTTTTTGAGCAGAATACGTTCAGTGAGTGCGCCGCAGTGAACAAAACACCGCGTTTCAGCCGATGACTTATCTGAACGCTTCCTTGATTGGCGCCTTTGCATTCATAAAACTCAACAGAATCGTGTGTGATTCGGTTATAATGTGCAACGCTGTAAAAAAATCAAAAGGGAAATATGACGCATATGAGGAGATCTAAATGTAATGCCGAGATCAACACATTTCTTTTAATTTTCACTTTTATTGCGCGACAACCGTATATTTAGTTTAACTGGAGCAGGGCCATTTTTTTTTGCCCGGATTTTGTGGCATTTTTTGCCTCAAGCCCCTTAAAGCTGCAGTCGGTAACTTTTGGGGCTCGCGTTTTGGCGGAAGAACATTGTAGCCAGAGCTACTTCATCTCCAATAGAGTGCCCGAAGTTATGACGTCACTTTGTAGGGCCAAAACGCGGAAGTGAGTTAGCCTTTTAGCACCTCCGGTTCCCCTCGCCCTAAAGTCTATGGGTTTTTTGAATGGGTTTTTGCTAAATTCGCCTGAAATAAGGTCTGTGGTTAACAAAGCCTCTAAATATTTTCACGTTTTTTGATCTATGACATAAAACAAACCAGTTATAACCTGTTTGTGATTTTTTTTTAAAACTTTATTGTGTCTTAAAAACGGTGTGGTTGCTAACAAGTTGCTAAAAGGGACTACATCCTTTGGCGGGGACTTTAGACGTCATCATGACAAACATGAAATCTCTCACTAGCCTGCGTTTCAGCCTCACGTTCTTAGAAGTCTACCTTTCAGTTAATATACATAACGTTATATATATATTATTATTATTATTATTAAATAAATTATATATTATATATTTAGTCTAATTATAGTTTTTCCAAATATTGTTGTACACAGAATTCTGTGATGTTAAGGTAACCCGATTACCAGTTCTTTATTTTCTGTGGAGAGACTGTAGTTGGTGGTTTTGTTTTGTCCCGAGATGCAAACCACAGGTCGTCGAATGAAAGATGCTCGTTTTACCGTTTTTCCGTCCGATGTTACCCAGCGGAGACTCTGGGTTCGTGCCGTAAGGTAAGCTCACACAACGATGATTTCCATGTGAACACCGTATTTTACTGCCTTAATGTGGCCACGACGAAACTTTAATGGTGCATGTTTCTTAACACACTAATGTTACTTTGACGGTCACATGGAGTTAAAAAGGCTAGCAAGAAATAAACGTTTTTTCATAACCAAATCAACAGCTAAAATACCTTTGTCTTTCTCTTAAAATATCTAAAAGCTTGTTTACTTTGCCACTGTTTTAATAGATTAGATCCGCTGCAGTTTTATTAAAGGCCAACGTTACGTCGAGAAATGTGTTTAATTAAAATATTCATAATAATACCTGGTTTATTGACTTTTATTGTAACTTTGTCTTATTGTTTGGATATAATTATAGAAAGGGTGGGTCCTGCACCCTGATATTTGTGAACTTGGCTTTTTACCCACTTATAGTAATATGATTGTATTTGTAAACAGCATTGGTTAAGGCATTAGGTAACAATGATATTAATCTTTGTTATTTTAGTTGTAAATGTTAACTATATTTAATGTGCTATATAAACGTGGACAGATCAATGAAGAAGATTAATGTAAATGCTGAAACAACTCCATTCTAATTAAATATAAATATTTTATTGTGTGATCCCCCTCCCTTGTAATTTTAATCTGTAAAGGTGCAACTTCCATAAGACTAACATTGCTTATTTTGAATTTATCCTTAGAAGAGATGACCGGAAGCCCAGTGTCCATTCTCGCATCTGCAGCTGTCATTTTCCTGCAGGGGAAAAAAATGCCACTGTTTTGTTTTTAGTTACCAAACGGAAGTTGTTTTCAGTTTACTTATTTTATGAAAAATAAAGATGTTTACTACAACTCTTGCTGTAAGGTTTCTGTGGCTCAATTATTAGAGCATTTTGTTAACTGTGCAAAAGGTTGCGAGTTCAATTCCCCAGAGAACACGCTGATATGTATAGCCTGAATACACTGTAAGTCGCACTGCCTGACAAATACCAAAAAATTAAATGTTAAACCAGTGCTTCCCAAACGCTGTCCTGGAGGACCCCCTGCCCTGCACCTTTTGTATGTCTTCCTTATCTAACACACCTGATTCCACTCATCAGACTAAATTGGGTGTGTCTGATTAGGGAGACATACAGAATGTGCAGAGCAGGCAGTCCTCCGGGACAGGTTTGGGAACCACTGTGTTAAACTATTCTAACTACACTCCAGTCAGCTCACAGTAATGTGAATGTGAGATAAAATTTACTACACTGGCTCTCACATTGGGGCTTGTGGATTACCAGGTAAAAATATATAGAAAATGTGAACAAAATGAGTATGGTTTAATTATAATATATTATAAATAAGCATTTGTTGATGCTATTGGATAATTCTCTTTAAATTCAACATGTATAATTATATACAACTATTATATTAAATGTTTGGAATTTAACTGTGTGCTTGTTCAGAGATGTGTGCTTGTTCAGAGATTGTTCGTATAGTTATCTTAAATACATAGAACACTAGCGCGTTTTTTTTTTCTGGCGAATTAGCAAATGGTATGCAAACATACAATCAAACATAATACAGTGAAAGATAATCTTTAAAGTTTATTTCGGGCACAATGATGATCAGGCATAATGATCTTTATCACAAAGAAAATAATATTAAGGTTTATATAAACTAACAAAATAAACGAATTAATAAAACATTAACACAAGATCAAAAATATCAGAGAGGAACGCATAAACAAAATTAGTTTCTAACATTTTTGGAAAAAAAAAAAAAAAACGAATGGGCCAATATTTCTCATGAAAAAGTGGATAAGTGTTCATACACAGCGCAGATCATAATAAGCGAGCGTGTTTTTTAAATAAAGTTTGATGATGACGTTGATCCGCGACCATGGTGTGCTGTTGTTTTTTTATTGAATTTTGATGATGATTTATATCTGACGGCTTTATTTATGCTTCAAAATGTATACATTTTGGATTAACTTGTAAAAGATTATCTTGATAGACAAAACGTGTAAGGGTCATAACTCTTTGTTGAACACAGATCTTATTTTTTGCGATTTTCCAAAAGTCTATGGGGAAAATGCATAGGCTTTTCGACGAGGGAACCCATGCGCCGCTAACTTCCGGGTTGTCCTACAAAGTGACGTCATAACTTCGGGCACTCTATATAAACAAAATCTACCGCTCTCTGGTCCAATCAGCGCAGGGCTGTGCCACAGTGTTGTTTTGTGTTGAACATGTAAAAAAATATATATAATGAGCGAGTACATCATGAATCCATTTTCCAACACGTGTTTTTGTCTTATCCTGAATCACTACGGTACAACCTATAATAAGTGTTTATATTCGGACTTTTAGTCTTGTTGGGGTCGGCAAGGCTGTTTTGTAGTATAGTACCTGCGTGACTCGCCATAGATGTAAACAGAGAGAAGTAGCTCCGGCTACAATGTTCTTCCGACCAGACGCGAGCCCCAAAAGTTACCGACTGCAGCTTAATTAATTTTAAAACGGTGGCCAGAGGAAGACAATATGATTCAGTGAAAGAGCGGTCCAAATGCATAAACCAGTTCATCGAAAAAAAAGAGAACCGACTCAAAAGAACGATTAAATCACGAATGATTGGCATCGCTGGTTCTTTCGACAGAAATAGGTGACACAAAAGGGTAACTGTTAAAATATTCGCAGGGAAAATGTTCTCGGGTCAGAGCGCTCATGGTACGCACAGTGCGTACAGCCGTAGCTGCAGGCGCCACTGAAGCGGGGCACATCATAACACAGTGTTAACGTCCCCATCTGCGCAACTGGAATTTAAAACTGGTCTTCTGCTAGTTAGTGAAGCATTAAGCTATCTAAAACTGATAAATAACAGATTGCAGATTAAAATAATAGCAGATTTTTATCATTTTAAATGATAACTAAAAACTGAGATAATTTTTTTTTACTTCAGTAAAAATGTTTACTTTTGCTACTGTAAAATAAAATTTAAATGATATCTTAAGAAGATTTTAAAATTTTTGGCGCACATTTGTTCTCCATTTTGTTGACATTGGCAACTTGTAATCCTGGCATGTGTGAAAATATTTAAACCACTTGTGTACAACTAACCCCGCGTTAGTTTTGTGCGTCGCACCCCAATGGCATTGCTTCAAGATTTTACCAACAATTCTTTTAATTTTTTTTTTTTTTTTTTGTGGCAGAAATAGTTTATTTAGCCTACCCATCAGAACCTAACCATAACGGTACAGTGAAAAATTCCCATTTGGTTATTTGGAAATCAAATAACAAATAATTAGTAATATTATAATAGTAACCGTTTCTAATCATGCACTAAAATTTCACAATGATAGCATTTAACTGTGGATTTAGTGTTAAGCTTGCTACTATTTTTGAATAGGCCCAGGTTCTTTGGTTTGTATACTTTTGCAATTACACTGAAGTACAACTGAAGTAGAAATATACATTTAATTAATGCAGTTATAGTGTATAAGTTTTAAAGTTTTATGTAGCACAAAAATAAGAATGTACTACAAATGTACTTTACAAATGTATTTTATTTATTTATTATTTTTTTGTGTGTTGAATGCACACACACACACACACACACACACACACAGGGGACAGTGGTCCTTCATGACTGAAGTTTCCCATCCTGATTCATAATAAACACTGCAATTTTCCATAAAAATAAGAATTGTCCATTTTAATTTCATGGTGTCTTTAGGTTTCTGTGTTTAGTTGACAAGAAGTTTAGGAAGTTTACAAATATGGTGAAATGCTGAAAACATCCCTCCACAAATATAATTCCATAGTTATGTAATATACATACATACCTACATATATAATTTACATAACTATGGATATTATGCAAATCTGAAAATAAAGTGAACTTGGCACTCGTTGTGTTCCCAAATGCACATTAAATGCACTTTCCAAAAGCACCTTCAGAAATGGAGTTTATATGGAGCAGCATTTAATGAGAACCGAGCTGCTCAGATACTGAAACACCGTATAATCAGTATTTTTACACGACTGGGAGGTTGAAAAACAGATCATGGGTGACAGATTGCATTGATAAATAATGTGATCTCGAGTGAATTATATGCTTATGGGGACTTTGGGTTCTATAAAGTCAACTTTTAGTTAATCTACTGTATATAATTCTGTATAATTCTTTATAATTATTTTATTAATTATAAGCATACTAGATTATCAGTGTTAACTTAAAAAAAATGTTGGCTATCTTTATTTATTTATTTTTTAACAACATACATTTTTTTTTTTTTTTTTGTCTATATTGTAGTTTTTTTTTTTTCTCAGGTACTTTTTTAATTTGTCTGTAACTTGTTTTGTTCTGCAGGTGCCTTGGTGTGTTGATACGGATGGAATCAACTCAGTATCTGTGTTGGAGGGAGATTCTGTCACTCTAAACACTGATGTTACTGAAATACTGGGGAAAAAAAAATACTGTGGTTGTTTGGGAATAAAGGTGTTCTCATAGCTCTCATGCATACCAGTCAGATATCATTATATAATGGCCCTGATGAGAGATTCAGAGACAGACTGCAGCTGGATCACAATGGATCTCTGACCATCACAAACACCAGAACCACTGACTCTGGACTTTATAAACTAAACATCAAGGGAGGGCCAAGTGACCAAGTCAAGAAATTCAGTATTATGGTCTATTGTGAGTAACTTGTCTATTTCACATTCTTTTACTGAGACAAAAACAACACAAAATATAAATATTTATGATTGAGAAGTAGATTAAATAAAGAATCATACAAAATTTTGTTCTCTTCTTTATGTTTTTGTTTATATATATATATATATATATATATATATATATATAAAAACATTGATCTCAGTTGGGGGGAATCAAGCACTGAAGACACACACACACACACACACACACACACACACACACACACACACAAATGCTAAAAAAACTTTTGATACATTTTAAATTGAGATTAAGATTACTTTAAGTTGACTGTCATCATGATAATGCTGTCAACACAAATGCACAAAAATTACCATTGTTTTAGTTTATTTTTACTTCTGTTTATTGTCCAGCTCATCTGCTGATTCCCATCATCACCAGAAAACTCATCACAGCAGAATTGTTCGTTGATGTGTTCAGTGGTGAATGTGAGTCACGTGACTCTCTCCTGTTACAAAGGAAACAGTTTATTGTCCAGCATCAGTGTGTCTGATTCTCAGTATCAGTCTCTCTCTTCCTCTGGAGGTGGAATATCAGGGAAATAACACCTACAGCTGTTTAGTGAACAATCCCATCAGAAACCAGACCCGACATCTCAACATCACCCAATTTTGTCACACATGTTCAGGTATGTCAGTGTTGATATTTGCATTAGTTTTGGTAACTTATAGAAATTTGCATTATAAAACAACTGTCAAATAAATGAACCTTCTTTAGCATCCTAATTGAAGTCCTCATTTTCCCTATTAGAAATTCACTGTTGTGGTGTTACTGAAGCTGTGATCCGATTAGTCATCACTGGTTCTGGTGGGTGTGGCTACTGTTGCTTTTTGCAGTTTATGACATCAGATCCAGAAATGCAAAACATGAGCTTATAGAACAGACACCATCACAAGGCCCTTAATGATAAATCATACTGTATGTTCTCACATCTTGACATGAAGTGATGTCCTCAAATAGTTCATAACTATAGGTTAAGCTCAACCGACAGTATTTGTGGCATAATTTTTGATATCACAAAAATCTTGTCTCTCTTTATTAAAATCAAGGTTGCAGTAGTTGCAAGCAGGTCATTAAAAAAAAAAAAAACATGTTTAATATGTAAAGCTCTATTCCTTGTACATTTGGTAGGCCTATGTAACAATAGATGGTTAAAGTGCTATACAAATAAACTGAATTGGTAAATAAAACTTTTACCATATTCATGTGTCTTTTTGGCTTCTTCATTTTTATCCTTTTTTTTTTTTTTTTTTTTTTTTTTTTGACTTGTCAACAATTCTGAGCCAGATTTTAAACATTTTACCTACGTAAATCTAAGAAAAGGGATGCCCCGATACCACTTTTTCCAGTACTCAGCTGATACTTTTATCTTTGGTACTTGCCGATACTGAGTACCGATACTGGTATTTTCATTGTATATGTAAATTTTTTAATAAAAAAAACAAAAGAATATGTTAGTTGGTTAACTCATTTATCAAATAGATATATCTTTTAGGTATTGTCACACTTAATATGCACATTAAAATGATTTTACACATTTTTGTTGCTTTCACAGGTTTTTTTTTTTATTTTTTTTGCTTTGTGGTACATCTTTAATTAATTGCATCAGATATACTCCATTGCAGCGGCTCAGTATGTTTTGCTGTAAAAATGCTGGTAACCACTCATTATAACTCTCCTAACTATGATATTTTCAGAAATATAAATCGCGTTTTTTTGTTTTTGTTTTTTTACATAAATTACATAAATCTTTCATATATTCCAAAGCGACTCATATAATGCAGAACAAACTCATGAGGCAAGCAAAACGTGCAATGCTCGCACGTATTTGTATGTGCAGAATGGGAGTAAAGTAGCCTACAGCCTAGCGCATTTCACACAGGCTGCTAGTTTCACTCAATAAAGTTGTGTATGCTTATATTAAGGATGAAAATAATGTTGGTGTTTTATAGTGAATGCCCTTATAACTTTTTTGTTTTTATTTACGATTTAGTTTTAAATCCAAATTATACATTTGCTAAGTGAGCGAACATCAAAGATCACGCAACAGAAGTGCGCTCTCTCTCTCTTTCCCCTCTCTTCGCTCTCTATTTTACATACTGTATCCGACCGAACTACAAACTTTCCAGTGATGTCTGTGAGAAAGGGCTATTCACTCGACAAGCTCGCTCATCTGCGCCGCGGCGCGCTCAATCCACTCAGCGTGCTTTACTTGTCATCTCACGCAACATCAACTATACGGGTGCATCTCAATAAATTAGAATGTCGTGGAAAAGTTCATTTATTTCAGTAATTCAACTCAAATTGTGAAACTCGTGTATTAAATAAAATTCAATGCACAAAGACTAAAGTAGTTTAAGTCTTTGGTTCTTTTAAATTGTGATGATTTTGGCTCACATTTAACAAACACCCACCAATTCACTCATCTCAACAAATAGAATACTTCATAAGACCAATAAAAAGAAGGAAAAGAAAACACAAAAAAAAACATTTTTAGTGAACTGTTGGCCTTCTGGAAAGTATGTTCATTTACTGTACACGTACTCAATACTTGGTAGGGGCTACTTTTGCTTTAATTACTGCCCTCAGTTCGGCGTGGCATGGAGGTGATCAGTTTGTGGCACTGCTGAGGTGGTATGGAAGCCCAGGTTTCTTTGACAGTGGCCTTCAGCTCATCTGCATTTTTTGGTCTCTTGTTTCTCATCTTCCTCTTGACAACAGCCCATAGATTCTCTGTGGGGTTCAGGTCTGGTGAGTTTTCTGGCCATGGAAATCAGCATGCTTCAAAAAGCTGGTCAGCAGAAGGAAGCATGAAGTGCTCCAAAATCTCTTGGTAAATGTGTGAAGTGATTTTGGTTTTCAAAAAACACAATGGACCAACACCAGCAGATGACATTGCAGCCCAAATCATCACAGACTGTGGAAAAATATACACTGGACTTCAGCAACTTGGGCTATGAGCTTCTCCACCCTTCCTCCAGACTCTAGGACCTTGGTTTCCAAATGAAATACAAAACATGCTCTCATCTGAAAAGAGGAGTTTGGACCACTGGGGCAACAGTCCAGTTCTTCTTCTCCTTAGTCCAGGTAAGACGCCTCTGACGTTGTCTGTGGTTCAGAAGTGGCTTAACAAGAGGAATACGACAGCTGTAGCCAAATTCCTTGACACGTCTGTATGCCTTGACCCCAGTCCATTCCTTGTGAAGTTCACTCAAATTCTTGAATCGATTTTGCTTGACAATCCTCATAAGGCTGCGGTTCTCTCGGTTGGTTGTGCACCTTTTTCTTCCACACGTTTTACTTCCACTCAACTTTCTGTTAACATGCTTGGATACAGCACTCTGTGAACAGCCAGCTTCTTTGGCAATGAATGTTTGTGGCTTACCCTCCTTGTGAACTCAACTCAAGTCACCTTTATTTATATAGCGCTTTAAACAAAAAAGATTGCGTCAAAGCAACTGAACAACATTAATTAGGGAAAACAGTGTCAATAATGCAAAATGACAGTTAAAGGCAGTTCATCATTGAATTCAGTGATGTCATCATCTCAGTTCAGTTTAATGCAAAATTGTGCAATCATTTGCAATCAAGCCAACGATATCGCTGTAAATGAAGTGCAGAGGCGACAGCGGCAAGGAACCAAAACTCCATCGGTGACAGAATGGAGAAAAAACCTTGGGAGAAACCAGGCTCAGTCGGGGGGCCAGATCTCCTCTGACCAGACGAAACCAGCAGTTCAATTACAGGTTGCAGAAAAGTCAGATTGTGCAGAAGAATCATCTGTTCCTGTGGTCTTGTCCCGGTGGTCGTCTGAGACAAGGTCTTTACAGCGGATCTGTATCTGGGGCTCTAGGTGTCCTGGTCTCCGCTGTCTTTCAGGGCTGTAGAGGTCCTTTCTCGGTGCTGATCCAGCACCCTGATGAAGGGTGTCAATGATTGTCTTCTGGACAACTGTCAGATCAGCAGTCTTTCCCATGATTGCGTAGCCTGATGAACCAAACTGAGAGACCATTTTGAAGGCACAGGAAACCTTCACAGGTGATTTGAGTTGATTAGCTGATTGGTATGTCACCATATTATAATTTGTTAAGATTTGTTGGGTTTTTGTTAAATGTGAGCCAAAATCATCACAATTAAAAGAACCAAAGACTTAAACTACTTCAGTCTGTGTGCAGTGAATTTATTTAATACACAAAAGTTTCACAATCTGAGTTGAATTACTGAAATAAATGAACATTTTTCCACGACATTCTAATTTACTGAGATGCACCTGTACAGGCATTAATACTGAATGTTTAACATTATATTATCTGCATACATATACTTTGCAGACATCCTTGCAATGTGGTATCGGCGTTTGGTATTTGGGCATTTTTAGTACGAGTACGAGTACAGGTGCATCCCTACTTGTTAAGTTACAAAAACTATGGCGTAATCAGTCAGAACATCCTGAAGCTATAGGAATTCTAGGAAGTCTATAATATTAGAGGAACACCATAGGCCTAATTCCATTCAGTTAGAAAAGACAGCACATGAAGATCTGTTCTGTCTTTGTTGGATGAATGTTCTAAGGAGAGTTATAGAATCAGAAATGATGGGTCTCAGAAGATTAATTAGATAAATTTAGATTTTTTTTACAAACTTTGATGTTGGCTGGATACGTTTTGCCTGAAATGTTACAAATAGTTTTAAAAGCTTGAATGTTTTACAGGTCAGGCAGTCAGTCAGATAGATCTGCGCATATTAAAAACATTAAAGCAACACCTTAAAGCAAGCCCTCCAAAAAACAACAAAGCGTTCAACACCTAAATTTAGTATCCTCACTCATTTGCAACAAACAAAAATTGTTATACACTGTACGAAAAGGGAAGAAGACCTGGACACCAATAAAAGCAGTGCAATTGTGTTTCCTGAGTTAAACTTTAATGCACATGAGTTTATTCTCACAGACTGTTGACCTTATAACATTGCGTTTACCGTATGATAACTCGTCTCGTCTGTATTTGAATAGAAGATTTCGGCGAACATTTGAAGAAGATGATTTGCGTCTTTGGTTTGCACAGTTACTCATTGCTTCTGGTTGGTAAGTTATCTATTTATATGAAAAATGTCAGAAATAAACAACTCTAGAGTCTAGTAATATGAAAGCATATGATTAGCATAATTCATTTTAAAATGTAATATGCAAAATGTTTTTTCTGTATTTAAATTTACATTTTCCAAAACATATGTGCAATGTTTAGTGCAAAATGAAAATAAAAATTCAATTATATAATTTACATTTGCCATTTTATACACTAATTTTAATATGCAAATTAAAAACATATTTTAACGCTTTATAAGTTTAAATGAAAATGTATTACCTAAATTGATTAGATATGTTTAGTGTAAATAACCTCATAACCGAGAGTTAGTTTCCAGGATTTATATATTATTCTTATATTATTTAATTCTGTCCTTTCTTAATATTAGTTAAGTGTTTGTTATATTTTTTAATGTTACTTTGCACTCTATAAGCTATTTAACCGATAGAGACCTTTATTTTGAAAGGCGAAGTGTTTGTTATATTTTTTAATGGCTCATGCACAGAGAGCGCGCAATACGGAGAGAGAGCGCGCAAAGACGGAGACTGCTCACGGCGCGTTAGAGGATTAAGGACACTTTTTAAGTAAATTTAAGCATCAGATTGTTGTTTTATTTGCAGTATTTTGTTTTGTTTCGTTTTTGAGTTTGTTGCTTGGGCACCTGGTTGGAAAGGAGAACAAGGTAGTTAAGATCATTTATGCACTAATATAACGTTTCACACATATTTTTCATATCGTGTCTCTGTCAACATAATTTTGTTGTTAGGATGAATGTTAGTATTAAATTGTGTAATTTTGTTGCTGTAAGGTTGATTGTTTTTGTTTAATTTTATGTATGAGAATTTATTACAATTTCCAATATTGTTTATTCGTCTGTTCTAGCTCTTACAGTGTTGTGAAGTCTATAAGGACAATAAACACATAAAGGGAAGACAGTACAACATCAGTGCACGAGTTAAATCCTTTATTCTTCAACCGGGCTGTCACATTTAGCATGTCCAAGCAAAAACTGTTGCAAAATCATAATTGTAAATGCTGTTTTTTTCCTAAATGCATATAGACTTTCACGTAGGACACTTGGGATTGCATTTTCATCATAATTATCGCATGATAACTGTAGCAAAATGCAGTGAGAATTTCAGAATGCATTCTGAGCCAAAGGGTGCAGCAAAAGGGTAGCAAAATAGTGATGCAAAAATGTTGCAAAATTAAACCAGCAGGAGAGTAGTGATATGTGAACTGAATTTGGTGACATTACAGCATATTACAGGAAGCGTTTCGGACTTTGCAGACGGTCCCTTCGGACTTGACATTTTGTACAGAGCGGAGGAAAGCTTTTTTTGAGGAAAACTCGCTTGTAGATCATTTTCTATATCACTAAAGAAAGAGGCGTCAGTTGGGTTGTAAAAAAAACATTTTGCTTGTGATTTATTGATCTGGAAAAGTTAAATCTGTGAATATCTTGGCTAACTTAACCAAACTCAAAATAATGTCCCGTAAAGGCGAAATAGGCAAATGCTATGGGGCGCCAAAATGTGTTATGTTTTTATTATTATTATTATTATTATTATTATTAAATCCATTATTTTAATTAGGGTTGCACTATATATCGACATATATAATCGATATTGCATTATGGCTTAATGCCATGTGAATCATACATGTCCATGGACTCTATTATCAATTTTACTAGGTTTTCAATAACTTTTCACTTCAAACAATGATCACTTTTATATCAGTGGACATTTTTTTAATTAATTTAATACAAAAATTTGATCTTGCAAAAATGGCATATTCTATACTGGAATTTGCTGCTTTTGTGCTGTCCAATTTGGTAAATGTGAGGTTTTGCGAGATTAGCTCTAAAATACGTTTCTGTATATATTTCTTATAAACATTTGTCCAAAATAATCATTAAATTATGAGAAAGACGTTTAAAAAAAAATAAATCATCCATTTTGTGTGTCCCCGAGAAATCAGTGTCAACTGTGTTTCTCCCTATAAAACCCCCTATAAATTAGCAATGGTTTGTTCCAAAGTCACATGTCCAACATCATGTGATGTATTCTCTTTTTTTGGAGAGAAATTTGCAGACAGTGTGGAAAGTCATAACTTCTCCTCTTCAATATTTAAAGGGGTCATATGATGCGATTTCGAATTTTTCCTTTCTCTTTGGAGTGTTACAAGCTCTTGGTGCAGCATGAAGAAGATCTGTAAAAGTTGCAAAGACTAAAGTCTTAAATCCAAAGAGATATTCTTTATAATAGTTTAAGACTCTGCCATACCCCGTAAACACCTTGTTTAAACACACCGCCCCACATATCTATGTCACTATGTGGAAATATTTACGTAATGCCACCCAAATGTTCACGCAAAGAAAGAAGGCGTGGTTTCAGTAACCGCAGTTAGTGTTAAAGCAGTCATGTCAGGGAGGTGCTGTGTGTATCTAGGCGAAAGCAAAAGCACTTTATTTGGCCTTCCAAAAGTAGATGCATTTTAGGAATCTTTAAGATAACTTACAACAGAAAAGCAAACGCATTTTTATGGACGACCGTTTCATGAACCTAGGAGAGGTTCTGACTTTGCTATGACAATCTGGTGCTTATGAATCAGCTAATGTAAGTATGTTATTAGTTTAAATATTAGAACAGCTATGGACTGTTTTATGGACCAGTGAGGTGGGGATAAAACTACTGATAAGGGAAACCTATGAGGAAGTCTTTCACCACAGGGTTGGCCCCTGAGGCCTGTTGCACTTCGGGTTCTTCCCTGGGCTCCTCACTGGTCTGTGTGTGTCCTAGTCTGTCCCTGTAGTTGGAATCCTCTAATGGAACATCAGTCATAACAAACATCATAACCCAAAGAGGATAAATGAGTGACTGGAGTGTGCTGTAGTATAGGTTTGAAGGCTGTGAGTGTACTTAACTAGCGTTCTCTCAATGGAAGGAAGTGGCAGTCAGCTTCCTGTAGTTTTATTTATAAAGGATCTTTCATCTTTGTTGTACATTACTGGGGAAGTTAAGCACTCACAGCCCTAACAGTTAAACACTGAGCAAGCTGCTCCAACAGTTCGGTGAAGTGGGGAGGGGCTGCTTCAGATTGGTAAGCAGACTGAGTAAGAGCTGAGTAAAGCTGTTAATTTCTCTTAATGTCTTCTTGCTTTTTCTACACTCTTTTATCCAGTGGTCCCTTGTCATCTAGCACACTTTCAGGATCATCAACTATTCCACTGTAAGTTACAGCTGACTGACGAAACCTTTCAGTGTATTCCCTCACAGATTAATCTTTCCTTTGCAGACAGTTAGTGATTCTGGACCAGTCTATTTTGGGTCCCATGATATTCTTTAGAATTCTCAAAGCACCTTCTCTCAAATCGCCTTTACTGGCATGTTGTAGTTCAGAAGTAACAGCGGATTCAAAACTGTTGAATTCAGATTTAGTTAAAATTTGTGACATCAACTGTGTGACTTCTGCTGATGGTCATAGAGACGCATTTTGCTGATCAATTCTCTTCTAAATTCAGAAAAATTTGTGTATGCTGAGGGTAAGCTCTGGGATAGTCTATCTATATCTTTAGGTCTTAGTGTTTTGGCAACACCTCTGATTGGTCATTGCATTCATAAGCTCAACAGCAATGTGTGTGATTGGTTATAATGCACAGTGCTGTAAAAACACGTCTGTCTCTGGCTCAGCACCAGCCAGAGAACGAACACAGATTTGAATTTAGCAGCTGATGATATGACGCACTGAATGTTATAATCACGCTGGTGGGAGATTGTATTAAATATAGAAAATATTAATCGGCTATTTTTTTTGTCTTTTGGAAACTACATTCGAAATTCACATGGCTCAAAAATCTGAGGGGGCACGTGCCCCCTCACTTTGAATGGGCATGACGCCTTTGCGTGTGCTAACTACCCACATGGCTTTACAAGACACCCTAGTAGCCCTAGTGGTAAGAAAGAAAACTGCCCACAAAATTCTTATTAACAGGCTCATGTCTGTTACACCTCAAATATGGCCCATGAGATCACTTTCCTAAAGAGTTTAACTTCAACTTTGATCAAACTCACCCATTTGTGATTTTCTAATGATCCTGAAGACATGCTCAGGTGTGTTTGATTTCATTTTGCAATGGAGTATCCCTTTAAGGTTAGAACTAAACTCTGCAGGAAAGTGGATCTTGTGAGCCAGATTTACCACAACAGAAAAGGTCTCTTTTGGTTTGAGCCATTCCAGTTCAATTGAGTGGCTTAAGAATGGCTAGTCAATGTTGTTAGTATTCTCCTAGTTGCATTGCAGGGCTGCCTACACAAAACCTGCATGGGCCCAAAGGTACAAAAATTGCTCTGGGCCCAAACATCCTGGTCTATACTGGGCCATCATGGGATTTATGTGGACAGTGCCATAGTGTGGGCTGCTCACAGAGAGCCTGCGGTGAGCCCAAAGCTGTGGGCCTCGCCTGGGCCTGATTAGGTTTGGGTGTGGGCTGGCCCTTGCCCACTGTGCCCACAAAAAGACAGCATGGGCAAGGACACGTTTGCAGGGCACCAACATCAAACATGCACATAGAGCCATTCCTCTCCCCCACCTAGGCCAGTCAGACCAACTATCTCTGCTCCTTAGCCCAGCATATATTCGCCTCAGAAAAAGAACACCACCACTCACAAAGACATGTTTTCCACATGGCCTGAGAATGCACTTTCTCAGCTCCAGGGACTGTTTCACCCATACTGACTGGGAAGTCTTCGAACATCACGACCTGGCAGTTTCACACTGAGGCTGTATTGACCTGCATCAAGTACTGCATGGATAACATCAGATCGGACACTGGGCGCTTGTCATAGTATCACAAATATTCAGTGTTTTCAACCATATTGTAATAAACGGACTCAATACAGAGGGTTAGTTGAATGCAGTGGTTTATTGAGATAGGTAATTCAAGTGACAGTGGGAGAGATGCAGGTGAGTGGTGTCTTCGGTGAGAGGAGGATGGATTGGGGGATGAGTTCGCTGGAGGAACACAGGAGTCGCTAGGAGTGGAGGAGATTCTTGCTGGAGTAGAGGTAAGTAAAGAGGTAAGTTTATGGAGTCAATGCAGGTAACTATGACAGAGAAAAGTTCCGCTGTCTAGCCACGAGATCGGGGACAACTTGCTGACTGTGGTGTGTGCTTTTATGTGGTGGTGAATTGCTGACTGAATTGTGAACAGGTGCTGGTGATTAATATTCAGGCGAGGGAGTGCGCTGTGACTGGCTGGGTGATGAGCCTGACCGACTTGTGACACATATAATGTCTAAAGAAGCAGCAATAATGATCCTTACAACTATAATCTGACAACATGTTTTATTGATGTCATATACAGATTGTGTAGATAATTATAAAGTTTAATCTGCTCTTCTCCCAGTTTACAGGAGACTTAATTTAATGTCTTTTGGAAGGGGAGGATGAATTTATGTGTTGTAAATCCCACAGCCTGGATTCAGCACAGACTACACTAACATGGCCCATCACCCGGTATAGATCAACTAAAACGTCATTATAAAAGAGTTTAAACTACCAAATACATTTACTTGCACATTTTTCAGAATCGGAATACAAGATATTTCAAAATATAGTGAGTATGTTTATAAATATTAATAATAAAAAAGGAAAAACAAAATAAAATTGATCCATGTGTCATACAGCGCTATTGTGCCTGCGAGGGGAAGTCGTGGCCTAACGGTCAGAGTGTTGGACTTGCAACCCAAGGGTTGCGAGTTCGACGTCTCGGGCCGGCAGGAATTGTATGTGGGGGGAGTAAATGTACAGCGCTCTCTTCACCTTCAATACCACGACTGAGGTGTCCTTGAGCAATGCACCGAACCCCCAGCTGCTCCCCGGGCGCCGCAGCATAAATGGCTGCCCACTGTTCCGGGTGTGTGTTCACGGTGTGTGTGTGTTTTCTGTTGTGTGTGTGTGTGCTTTTTGGATTTGTTTGATGAGGAGAAATTATTATTATTGGTCACCATACTTGGCTGTATGTCACGTCACTGTCACTTAAATGCAGAGCACAAATTCTGAGTATTCGCCATGGAAACAATGTTATTTTGACCGTTATTTTACATTCTAAAATAACGGTCTCCTAAAAAAAACTCACGCTGGGGGCTCAGCTAAAAATATTTTAAACTCACGCATGAAAGGGTTAAAGACTGAAATGCTGCCTTTAGGTTAGGTGAAGGAGCTTTTTTACAGCACGACCAGAGCCAAGTGGATGCTCAGAACAGTGAACATATGGAAAGCTGCAGACCCCACACAGGGGTGTGCTGACCAGGTCTCAGGAGTCCTCACCAATCTCTTCAACCTCTCCCTGACACAAGACTCAATCCCATCCTGCCTGAAATCTTCCACAATCATCCCCATACCAAATAAATCAGCCATGGATATCCTCAATGACTATCTCCCCATTGCCCTCACGCCGGTCATCATGAAGTGCATTGATAGGCTGGTCCTACACCACCTTCGATGCACATCAGTTTGCCTACAGAGCAAACAGATCGACTGAGGATGCAGTAGCCATAGCTTTTTACAATGCACTATGAGGATGCTCTTTATCGACTACAGCTTAGCCTTTAATACCATCATACCGGACATCCTCTTCAGCAAACAAAAAGATCTGGGCCTCCCCTCACTCACGTGCACTTGGAATAGAAACTTCCTGACTGATCTCCCCCAGACTGTTAAACTCGGTCCTCATATCTCCTCCACCCGCACGCTCAGCACTGGATCTCTTCAGGGGTGCGTGCTGAGCCCACTTCTGTACTCTCTCTACATGCATGACTGCCACCCAGCCCATCACCAGAACACCATGATCAAATCTGCTGATGATACTACAGTGGTGGGTCTAATCTCATAGGGAGATGAGGCTGCCTATAGAGATGAGATCCTGAGATTGCCAGAGTGGTGTTCAGCCAACAACCTGAGACTGAACACCACCAAAACAAAGGAAATCATCCTTGACTTTAGAAGGCACAGGGCAGGCATCCTCATCTCAGCAGATCTCACATGGTCAGCCTCACCATAGCAGTCATCAAGAAGGCACAGCAGCGCCTTCACTTCCTGAGAGTGCTGAAGAAGAACAACTTGAAGAAGCTGCTGGAGACCTTATATCGCTCTGCAGTGGAGAGCCTGCTGACATACTGTATGGAGGAATACAGAGGATCATCGGCTGTCCCATTCCCTCCCTGGTGCCTTAGCAGAGTTCAGAACATTGTAAAAGACCACTCTCATCCTGGTTCCCACCTGTTCAACCTGCTGCCCTCTGGCAGGTACCACAGGTGCATCAAATCACAGACAAACAGACTCAAGGACAGCTTTTTTCCCCAGAGCTATAGTCACACACTGAACACATACATGCACAAACCCCCGCCCCATCCTACTCAGTGCAACGTGTATTATATGCGTATTAACAATGGATAAAATGCTTAACGTGAAAGTATGTGGCTTAATGCATTAAAGTACAGTGTTTCACAGTGTTTTAAAAAGACCAAACTCAGTAAACAAATTATTAATAAAGCATTCTATTCACAGACAAGCAGATATGAGCCCAGAATACGAACGCAACACGTTTAATTACATGTTAAGCATTTTCGTCCTATAACCTGCTTGTCTGTAAATAGAATGCCTTATTAAAAATGTTTTACTGAGTTTGGTCTTTTTAAAAAACCTTTTAATGCATTACGCCACGTTAAGCGTTTTCCTTTTAGGCTAATGGGTTTTCTATCGGAGAAAAACGCTTAACACGTAATTAAACGCGTTGCATTCTTATTCTGGACTCAGCTGCTTGTCTGTGAATAGAATGCTTTTATTATTAATGTGTTTACTGAGTTTGGTCTTTTTAAAACACCGTTTTAATGCATTAAGCCACGTACTTTCACGATAAGCGTTTTAGAACGTCCCAATGATTCATTCGTGAATTCGACTGGTCCAGAAGATTAAACTTGCAGCAGCTAACATCTCGTGATTCAATACATCAGATATAAGTCAAGTTAACAATGAACAACATTATGTGCATTATAATGAAGGCTTTGTAAAACTGCACAGCGTTTTTAGCTTTTTAAAAAACATACTCTGTCCTACACAATAACTACGCACACATTTCCTATCATGTATGTCCATGAAAGACGATTGAACCAATCAGTGTAGGTATGGGGCGGGGCAACACGTCCAGCCCCGCCCCAGGTGCAGCCCCCGCCTCGATCTGCAGGCTGCAGCCAGCTGCTTCTCCGCGGCAACAGTGTTAAAGTAGCCTAATTCCGCGGGAAAACTGCGGACATGGCAACACTGGAAGGGAGGCGGGAGCACCAGCTCATTCTCATTTAAAGGGGACATACACTTAAGTTTTGGCTCATACCCTAAAAGTGGGAATTTCAACAAGCTATAAAAAATTATCTGAGAGGTATTTTGAGATAAAACTTCACATCAGAGAACAATTTAAAATATTGTATCAATGCATTCTATGGCACCTTTAAGACAATGTTAAACACAGGACACTCGATCTGTACTAAAAATTTAAATAAAAAAAAAACAACAACATTATTTCTGTCACATTTCTGTCACATTATTTCCACATTGTTTATATATAATTCATTCATTTAGCTGTGTGGTGATCCTGTAAAGAAATATATTTGACAAACCGAGAAGAAAACAAGAAAGAATAACTCTTCTAACAGTATAAATATGTTACAGTTAAGGTATTTTGTGCTAAAATATATGGATGCATGTGTGATCTGGACATCTGTGTCTTTTATTACAGAATGTTAAAGAGGAGGATGAGGTGGTGTATGCAGGAGTTGCTGCAAACTCCATTACCTTTTTGGCATTCTTTTTATGTTTAAAACAGATTAATTCATTTTACTGTAGTAATGGTGTACATGTTTCTCTGCTGATACAGAAGAACCTTATGGAGCACCACCTACTGGATGAACTTGTTCTTTCATTTAAAGCTCTTTCTCGCTGTGATATATTATAGTGTAAATGTGCTTAAAATGTTCATATGCAAGATATATCTTTTTATTGCTTGATTTATGTTTGTTTTGTGCTATATTTAAAATAAATGTGTACATGTATTCTTCTGCCTCATTATTACCATCTGGGACAAAAGAGTATTAGGTTTGCGAACACCAACCTAACACATTGCATACTTTTGTAATGATATCATTAAGCTCAACCTTTGTTTTTTACTAATCATTGATTTGATTTTATATCTTTAGACTTGAATAATACATTTCTTGTATTTGTTATTTCTTCTTGACATTTCTTGTCAAGTTTGCTGCATACATTTAGGAAGATGTTGACCACTGGAATTAAAAAAAAAACATTCAGTGTGAAATGAGAAGCTGAGAGAGAGAGAAAAATATCTGACCACAGTCATGCAACCACAGTCTTAAATGTGTGAAGTTTTGTGCTTTCAGTTTATACACTCAACACACTCAACTAAAACCATCTGCTTCAGATGCACCAGTCAACTGACTCATAACAGCTTTACAGCAAGACAACCAGACAAGACTAATACTACATAAAATAATTTACATCAACAAAACGTGCATTTGATATTGACATTTGAAACTCCTAGACCAATCCGATGTTGATTTATTCCTTTCCAAACACGAGGGAGGAGGGCGCACTGAGAGCGAAATGGTTACCGTCCCCTAGTGCGCTAGCAGCTAGCTTGATGCTGAGTTGGGATACTTTGGATTGTGAACAAATTCAATAATAAATATAGCTTCAAGCAGTGATTACTGGGGTTCAAGCACTTTAAGGCCTTTAAGGTCAGCTGCTTTTAGGGTCTAGGTCAACCTGGATGTATGGCTGACAGTAAAACACATCCCAAAATGTGTGCCCGCACACACACACTGAAATGAAATAATTAAACTAGTATATTAAAAAGCAATAAGTATGCTTACCACACAAAGACACACATATAAAGACATACATGCACACACATTTTGTTGCAGATATAGATATTTAACATAAATGATAGGTGACACACAAACTTAGCTGCAAATCTTCTCTTTTTAAGAGTTTATGTCATTTTCAGATTTCACTGTAATCATAATCTGGGTCAGAACTGTAAAAAAAAAAAAATGATATGTCTGTATGAACAAAATGGTACACTTTGACTCAATGTGATTTTAAGTGTGTTATAACAGTTATTTTATAATGTCTAAGCGTGGAATCCATAAGCAAACCTATGAACAGCACTGTTTTAGTGCATTTAGTGAGCTCATTAGTGGTCTTCCGGTGACATCTAGTGGTTATAATTGCAATTTTTTATTCAACACTGGGTTTTTAGTGAGCTCATTAGTGGTCTTCCGGTGACATCTAGTGGTTATAATTGCAATTTTTTATTCAACACTGGGTTTTTGTTGTGGAGACGCTGTGTTTCGTTGCAAAAGCGAAGATACTTTGTTTGGCCTTCCAAAAGACGACACAACCAGAAAATAGTGGTTAATTTGTATTTACAACACTGTTCCAAAACAGTTCAACCCTAATATTCTGATGTGTGCAGCACATTTTATGGAGGATGAGGACTGTTTCCTGATCCTGGGAGGGAAGTCTACAATGCCATCTGTTCTGATTCACAGTCTGTAAGTACGTTTACTTATGTAAAGGATTTGCCACTGATGATTCAAACGCCAGGTTTTGAGCAGTGTAGAGTAACGCTTGTTGTTTGTTGTTTCTCCGATCACAAATGCAGACATGGTTTTATGTTTACGTTGAGCCATGCAACGCAACATGTAAAAAGACAGTATAAGTCATTATAATCTGTAATTATGTCCCCACTGGATGCAGAAAATGGCTCGTTTGTAATGGGTTTTTTTTGTTATTGTCTTGTGGCGCCGGTGTTCTGACCACGACATGCATCACCGTATAGCAAGGAGCATAACACTTCCGTCACACGCTTGAGGCATTCAGCCAATCACAAAGGACTGGATAGCTGGCCAATCAGAGCACACCTCACTTTTCAGACCGATGAGCTTTTAAAAAAACAACGCGTTTCAGAAAGGCGGGGCATAGAGGAGAAACTATAATGTACAGTATGTGGAAAATAATGTGTTTTTTTTAACCCTAAACCACATAAAACATTTCATTACACCAAATACACAAAATAATGTTCTTTTTAGCAACATCATATGGCCCCTTTTTAACCTTTATAACTATTATAGTGTTATTTTTGCCTAATCTCTCTTTTTTTGCATGAGAGCATTGCAACTTTGGATGCTTGTTTAGTACGAAATTATGCATCACTTTACACAGTTTGAGAAGTTGTGGACTTTCTTTTAGGATTTAATAGGCATTTGAGTACACTATTTAAAGATCATATCTTAAAATGACTGGTTTATTGTTGTCCAAATGCACGTTCAAGTTTTTTTTTTTTTTTTTAAATAACTATTGACCTGGAGAGTCTAGAGATTAATGACTGGTTTATTTTTATTGATTTTGAGTTAAAAACCCGAGGACTAGTTCACAAAAAGTTTTTTTTTTTTTTTTAAATCTCAAATACTTAAAGAACAGTTTGATTGACAGCAGTGATCCAAGAGGCAAAGTTGTTCAGAATGAGGAGATCTATCATATGATTTGAAGATATAGTGTATAAGTGAATATATGAACATTTTTATTGCAATTTGAGGTCATTTACTATAGGAATACATTTTAACTGTTATAGCGCCACCTATGGTCCGATCTCTAAGAAACTTTGGATGCTTATTAAGAGTCATCTGACAATTTTTCATCAATTTTTGTTAAGTATTGAGTTTTCGTTTAGATTTTATAGGCTTTTTGTTATATTTGGTCATGCCCCTTTTTAAATGCCCGTTACAGGTAACCAAGGACAAAATTATTATTTATTTTTTTTTTTGATAAATTATTGATCTAGAGAGTCCAGAGAATTGCGCCACAGTGGTTTGATCGAGATCCTAAGACTAATTCGCAAAAGTAAATATTTAACATAATTGAGAATATTTAATGAACGATTTGATTGACAGCATTAGTCCAAGAGGCAAAGTTGTCCAGAATGAGAAGATCGATCATATGATATGAAAATCTAGTGTTTTTGTGAATATATGAAAAACGTTCTACAATTTGAGGTAATTTTTCTATAGAAATTTTGTATTTTTGAGCCCAATTTAACTGTTATAGCACCACCTATGATTCGATCTCCGTGTTAAGAGTAATCTGACACATGCTTTTACCAAGTTTCGTAAAGTTTTGAGTTTTTGTTTAGGTTAGTGTTGCTTTCGTCAACGAAAATTATGACTAACTATCGTCGTCAACGAACCTTTATCAAGTGTCGAAAACGAGACGAGACGCAATGTAAATGCTGGTCATGTGACGTTTGACTATAATTAAATGTATAATGCAATACTGTTGACGAATAAAAACGAGACTAAATGTGGTTTACAAAATAAAAAAACTATGCTAAAATGTATCTTAATTTTCGTTGACCAAAACGAGACGAAACGAAATGTTTTAACTTTATTTCGTCTCGTTTAGTGGTTATTATTATATTTGCAGTATTTCTGTTTCCTGTGTCTCACTGCGCAGACGCGACCACTTCCTCAAGTCCCACTCACGGCATTATTTAGAAGATGAACAACAAACAAAGTTAAACAGGATTTATAGTTTCGCCTGGCTCCACTGACTGCGAGCGCAGCCTTCCCAAATGGATGAGGCTTTTATACTTGTCGCGTTCGCCATTGTACTATTCTTTGAAATGACAGGGGAGCGACGAGGAGTAATTGTCCTCTAAAACCGTCGGGAATCACCGGTGAGAATAAAGTAATTTGCCAGTACAAGTCTTGTGATGAATGAGTTGATGAATTAATAAATTTCTTTATGTACTTCAAATAAAAAGCCTCGGACACACTATGCAAACTTTTTTTCCAAAAAAACATTTTCTGTCAAAAAGCACCTGATGGAGCTTCACATTAAACCGCTTCTGTTTCACACAAACGCCGACACAGATGTGCATGTTCGGCTAGAATTGCCCTGAACTCGTGCATGTTCGGATGCGGAGCTGTGTGTAAAGTTACAAAACATGCTGTGCACTCCGCCGCGCGAATAGTTCGCGCGCACTCAAAGCGAACATCCAGCAACACCGCGATGACGTTATATTTTCTGCGCTCACCCAAGCGAAATTGCGGACGTGTCGAGTATAAATCAGCCTTGACACAGAGAAAGGGACCGATGGCCAGCCAGCAGAGGTTCGTCTTTGGGAGAAAAATTAGCAGATTTTTATTATTATAATTTTTTTTTTTTTTTATTGTTTTTATTTATTTTATTTAAATTTATGTGTGTGTACTTTTAACATGTTTGGTTGGTAAAATAAATGTTGTAAATTCAAATCAGCGAGACTTCCGTGTCTGGATGGATGTATTCTTGAGTCTATAAGGTAACAAAAATATAATAAGATAACCTTGTTTGAAATGAGTTTGGCTAAAAGAAAATTTTGGTTTTGTCTATACTTCTAGGTACTTGTACTATATTGACTGGGATAAATAGAATTTGCATTACTAAAAAGAGACTAAAATACCATTTTCATTGACTAAAACTAGAATAAATGTCATCAGTTTTCGTCGACTAAAACTAGAACTAAAATGTCATCAGTTTTCGTCGACTAAAACTAGACTGGACTAAAAATAGTATGAACGTGACTTAAAACTAATAAAAACTAAAATGAGAGCTTAACACAAAGACTAGACTCAGACTAAAATTAAAACAGGGCCGCCAAAAAACAACACTAGTTTAGGTTTTATAGGCTTTGGGTACATTTGGCCACACCCCTTTTCTAAATGACCCTGTTATAGGTAACCGAAGGACAAAATTAAAAATTGTTTTTGATAATTATTGATCTAGAGCAGTGGTTTTCAAACCAACCTGCATGCACCCCCAGCACCTCACATTTTGTATGTCTCCCTATATCTGACACACCCATTTCAGGTCTTGCAGTGTCTGCCAATGAGCTGATGAGTTAAATCAGGTGTGATAGATAAGGGAGACACAGAAAATGTGCAGTGCTGGGGGTGCTCGCAGGACCGGTTTGAAAAACACTGATCTAGATGATGAGTTAAATCAGGTGTCAGTGGTTTGATCGAGATTGAGCGAAAAAAAATAAAATTATAATAAATAAATGTGACTTTTTTAAATAATTTTTTTTATTTATTTATTTTTTTTGTCACAGTTAAAACGCTAGGATTAGTTCGCAAAAGTAGGTTTGTAATATATCAAAAATTATATGCATATTGTGTGGATGTGTGAAAAATCATGCAATATACAATAATTTTATGCACTTGAAAAATGCAATTTCGCCCCCCAGTGGCTAAATTCTTTCAAAATTCTTACAGACTTTAAGGGCCATGGGTTAACATGCCCACCAAGTTTAGTTCCGATCGGATAGGTGCTCAA
The DNA here is from genome assembly GCF_018340385.1 of Cyprinus carpio. Taxonomy (NCBI): domain Eukaryota; kingdom Metazoa; phylum Chordata; class Actinopteri; order Cypriniformes; family Cyprinidae; genus Cyprinus; species Cyprinus carpio. The sequence continues at coordinate 87,090 of NW_024879371.1, forward strand.
AGTTAATTGGCCGATAGCAGCCATGTTTTTTGAAATAAGTTACTGTCCTCATAAATACTACCCCTTCAGACAAAGACACTGCAAACCAATTTTCAAGTTGATCGGACCAACGGTTTGTGTAGTTTGCAACGGTTGCAATCTTTTTATTTGACCAAAGATTGAGCTCTTATGGGGCGTTCACACCAGACGCAACTTTGCATGAATAAATTGTGCTATTCGGACGTAGTTTGGACGCTTGAACGTTTTGAGTTTACTCGCTTCGGAGCTGACCGTCTCCGAAATCGGCAAAAACACATTTTTTAAATAGGTGCTGTCTTTATAAATAAACCGCATATTTGAGTTTAAAACAACTACATTCTCGCGCCTGAAATACTTTTTAAAACTACATTTCATGACACGATAACAGTATATTTTGAAAATTTATCCGAATAAATGGTGGTTGAAATCACAATGCTGCCTGAACTCATCTGGCAGAAGCCCCCTCCCATGATGCGAATTTGCATCTGTTGTGAAGTGAGTTTCAACGCGAAAATGAAGCGAAATAAACTCAAAATGTTCAAGCATCCAACTATGCGCGAATAGCATGATTTATTCACGCACGTCGCGACTGGTGTGAATGCACAGTTTGCGCCGCAGGATGTCTATCACATCTTTGCAGTGACTTAACATGTAAATCACTTGTGCTTAACGCTTCATTTGCGTCTGGTTTGAACGCACCATTTACACATTTGTACCAAGTTTTGTGAAGATATCTCATTCCTTTCAAGAGTTATAGCCATTTTTTAGTTAAAATTGGCCCCACCCTTTATGAACATTTTGACGTCCCTATGCGACAGTGAGTGATATGCATATTAGACTGGTCCTTTTGCTGGTTTATGCTGGTCATGTGCTGGCAAAGGACCAGCATAGACCAGCAAAGGACCAGCATAGACCAGCAAAGGACCAGCATAAACCAACATCCCGGCGTCAAAACATACCTAACCAGCATATGCTGTTTTTTTTTTTCAGCAGGGATTATGGTCCCCACATATGGGATTTAGAACGTTTGGTGACGTCACATATCTGCCAAATTCAAACTGTGGTTTAGCATATTGGCTGGCGCTAAACCAGAGAGATGTGCACTGCGCTTGTTCATATTATCACAACTACGCAGTGTTCTTAACCACATAATACATATTTTTAGGTTTCAGACATTTAAATACACATAAATAAATAAATTAAAAATGAAATACACTAGTAAAACAATAGATTTAGGAGTTTGGAAAAATACACACATATGTCTATGGAAGCAGCAATAACAATCCATTCAATTTTAATTTGCAGATGTGTTTTTATTCATATCAGATACACATAGTATAAGTATAAAGTTCACTCTATTCTCACCCAGTTTACTCGCCACTTATTACTCGTGTTTCGGGAGAGATTGATGAATTCACGTGCTGTAAATCCAACTCTCTGAACTTCAGCGCGAACAAACATGGCGGCGCCCATCTCACATTACAGATCACAAAGATCATTTAGAAAGGTTTTTAAATGACAAAACACACTCATTTACAAATATTTGTGTGCAAGTTTGTGAATATTTTAAATAAAAAAGGAAAAACTAAAAAATCGATCCATCTGTCACACCGTGTTTTTGTGGCTGCGGTGTGTCACGTGACAAGCCTGACACGTCGCCATGGAAACAGTAAGGGGAAACATTCTAAAATAAAGGTCGCCTTAAAAAAAACTCACTCTGGGGAGACGGCTAGAATATTTTAAACTCACCACTGAAAAGGTTAAACAATAAACACGTTGTGGTTTAATGCGCTTCTGCTGAAATAAACATTGGCTTACATTATCAGATGAAACTGAGGCTCTCAGTAGCCACATGTGGCTAAAGGTGCAGAACATTTTTGCTTATTTGCATGTGAACCTATGAGAGAGATGAATTGTGAAAACCAGAGCAGAAACTGACCACCACTTTTGAAAGCTAGTTTTTAATGCTGAACGATGACATTCAGACCTGCTTTATAGATGATAATCTTATTATGGTGATATATTAACATTTTTAAAGATAAAAAAAAAAACATAGTTGTATTTGTTTGTTTATTTGTGTTTTATTTTATTGTTACAAGGCCTGAAAACTGACATGTGGAGGACAATTTTTTGGAAGTGTATATTAACTATTCAGCATGTCCATAATTTGTATTTCTAAATCCTAAATTATTTTATGAGTAATGCAATCACTACCTAATCCTGTTTTGATTTTAATTCAGATGTGTTGAGGTTCATCATTAGAAGCTCCTGTGAAAATCTCAATATATTATTCAGCAATCTGGGTATCTGGTCAGGAAATATGAACAGAATTATTATATAGCAGCTCAGTTTCCTCACTGAACTGATTAAATGTCATTGTGATGTGATGTATACTAAAGGTGATTGAAATTCTCTTTGTTTCCAGAGATGGATTTATGAAATGGTCTCCTCCCGATAACATTGTGCTTTTAAAATACATTCATTATACTTAATTTATTGAGCCGTTTCAGTGGTTCATTGTGTGTATTTTTTTTTTGTCTCTTCTCTTCTGGGGTGTGTTTCACAAAAGACACCTGTATTTAGAGAAGTAGAATACAATATGGAATATTTTCTAAAATATTTTTAAAAGTAAGCAGATAGCTTCTAACCACAGTCGGAGAGACAGAATCATTGAACTATGTTGGTAATGATATAGCTTGGCACCATAGTAGATGATTTGGGAAATTCACAGTCCTCCTGGTTAGTACTAAAATAGCCTCGCTGGTAGATGTATCTACACTAATCTAGGAACGCAACCTCCTACTCTGAAGGGCATTCAAAATTATGTATAGTCTGATGACATAAACATTTTATAATAACATATAAAACTACAAATATTCCAAAATATTATATTTTACCCAGTGACTAATTGTTTTTGAAAGCTTCTAAGTTTTGTTTGTACAGCAACATGACTCTCCTAATGCAGAGACGATGCCCCTTTAGCTCCCCCTTGTGAATGAATATGGGAATCACATTCTGTTTTGACCGCCCTATCACTGAGAAATTTTAGGCAAAGGGTTTTGAACACTGGCCCTGTAGGTCCACTGTCCTGCACAGTTTAGTTCCAGCCCTAATCAAACTTACCGGAACAAGCTCATTAAGGTCTTCAGGAATACTAGAAAGCTACTGGCAGGTGAGTTTGATCAGATCAACATTTTATAATATTGTGCTTTTTCTTCACCTTCAAAGGTTTTCTGGTACAGCACAATTTAAAGTGATAGTTCACCCAAAAATGAAAATTTGATGTTTATCTGCTTACCCCCAGGGCTTCCAAGATGTAGGTGACTTGGTTTCTTCAGTAGAACACAAATTATTATTTTTAGCTTCAGTCATTGCAGTCTCTCAGTCGTAAAATGCATGGCAAATGGTAACAGAATCTATGAGAGTAAAAATAAAAAAAACATGCACAGACAAATCCATATTAAAGCCTGCGGCTCGTGACGATACATTGATGTGTGAAGACACAAAATGATCGGTCTGTGCAAGAAACTGAACAGTATTTATATGTTTTTTTTTACTTCTGATTCATGCAATGTTCGAACTGTTAGAACTCTTGTGAATACGCTTCACAGCAGCAGACACATGAGGCATTCTTCTTCTTCTTCTTGCATTATGGCGGATCGGAAACTAAGTGCATTACCGCCACCTATCTCTCAAGTGGATCATTGAAACTCTATCTACAGTCTCAATTAGGAGTGTCAATGGTCCGCTTGAGAGATAGGTAGCGGTAATGCACTCACACGCCTACTGCTGTGAAGCGCATTCACAAGAGTTCTAACAGTTCGGACATTGCATAAATCAGAGGTAAAAAAAAAAAAAACTATATAAATACTGTTCAGTTTTCTTGCACAGACCGATCGTTTTGTGTCTTTACACGTCAATGTATCATCACGTGCGGCAGGGTTTAATTTGGATTTGTCTGTGCATGTTTTTTTTTTTTTACTCTTATGGATTCTGTTACCATTTGCCATGCATTGTACAACTGAGAGACTGCAACGACCTAAAGCTAAAAATCATAATTTGTGTTTCTACTGAAGAAACAAAGTCACCTACATCTTGGATGCCCTGAATCTCTAGGAACATTTAGTGACTTAAAAAATCTTCATCAGACTGTATAATGTAAATACAACCTTTTTTTTCTCTATAGCTTTTGTGAGAGCTTTGCTGACTTTGCCATATTTGCTGCTCAACTTTAGCACATGCATGGGCTAAATTATGTATGTGTAACATCTTCAACTAATTCTAGTTTTCTAAAAGATTTTCTAAAGTCACTTAAAAAATAATGTGCATAGGGGTTTGAATGATAATGGCATAGCTGTGTTATTTAAATAAATCATATAACTCAAATATATTACATTATATATTGACATTATCACTTTTAATATGTCAGTAAACTGTTATATTTGTAATTTTTTTTATAAAATTCTAGAGCTCCAGAAAAGCTTGCATTTATTATGTTATACAGTATCTGAGAGGTTAAATAATTTTGAACTGTATTAACTATGGCATCAATTTTGCTATACCAGTTTGGGTCTGATTCAGACCCTGACAATGTTTACGAACTAGAGAATTGTGTAGAACCTTCGCAAGCACAGATATATATATACTCCATTGACAGATGGAGGTGGGCACGGAGAGCTGTATGTTGTGAGTTTGCCCAGCCTCACTAGCGATGGTATTAAAGGCCGAACTGAAGTCCACAAATAGGATCCTTGCGTAATTCCCAGGTCTGTCGAGGTGTTGCAGGATGTTGTGCAGTCCCATGTTGACTGCATCATCCACAGACCTGTTTGCTCTGTAGGCAAACTGAAGAGGATCCAGCAAGGGTCCAGTGATGTCCTTCAGGTAGGCCAGGACCAGTCTCTCAAGTGACTTCATGACCACAGACATGAGAGCGACAGGTCTGTATTCGTCAAGTCCAGTGATTTTGGCATTTTTGGGAACCGGATTGATGGTGGAGTGTTTGAAGCAGCAGGGAACTTCACACAGCTCCAATGATCAGTTGAAGATCTGTGTGAAGATGGGGGCCAGTTGGTCAGCACAGACTTTTAAACAGGTAGGTGAAACACCATCTGAGCCTGAAGCTTTTCTAGATTTCTGCTTCTTGTGTTTTTTGTTTTTGTCCTCAACACAGACCTTAAGCACAGGTTGAATAAGACCTGGTTTATGTCGGGGGGGTTGCAGGGGTGGTAGGTGAATGTGTGAAGTGCAGATCAGAGTGGGTGGGGGGAGGCAGACTATCCTTTTCAAATCGGCAGTAAAACACATTTAGATTGTCAGCTAGTTGTTGATTCTCCACAGACTGTGGGGGTGGTGTTTTGTACATGGTGATGTCCCTCAGACCAGTCCATACTGACGCTGGATCATTTGCTGTAAAGCCCTTTTCACAGCTTTTCTGAGTAAGTTTTTTAGCCACTCTGATCTCCTTTGATAGTCTGTTCCTGGCCTGGTTATACAATATTTTATCTCCACTTCTGTAAGCATCCTCTTTGGTGTGACAAAGCTCTTTGAGTTTCCCAGTAAACCATAGTTTTATCATTATTGAATTATAAGAATGACCTGGTGGGGATGCACATATCCTCCGAAACTGATGTATGAAATTACAGTCTCAGTGAGCTCATCCAGATCGGTGGCTGCAGCTTCAAAACCACTCCAATCAGTGAGGTCAAAACAGGCTTGTAAATCATGCTCTGCTTCATTAGTCCATCTTTTAACAGTCCTTAAAACAGGTTTAGCTGATTTCAGTTTCTGCCTGTAGGTCGGTATAAGATGAACCAAACAGTGATCAGAGCGCCCAAAGCTGCCCGTGGGACAGAGTGATATGCATCCTTTATTGCCATGTAACAGTGATCCAATATATTACTGTCTCTGGTGGGACACGTAATGTGCTGCTTGTATTTTGGCAGTTCACGGGAGAGTTTTGATTTGTTATAATCTCCAAGAATGATTAAAATAGAGGCTGGGTACCTTTGCTCCATTTCAGTTATTTGTTTGGCCAGCTGTTGCATTGCAGAGCTCACGCACGCGTCTGGGGGCACATACACATTCACGAGAATGAAAGAGGAAAACTCCCGCGGTGAGTAGAAAGGTTTACAGTTTATGATGAATGCCAAAAGATGTTGATCCAGGATCAACAAAAGATGTTGATCCAGGAACATGTCTTACTTGGCAAAATCAAAGTGACCAATAGATATTGCACCAATCTAAAGCTTATTTACACTGTCTTAATGTAGTGTTGTCAAAAGACCTGGTACTTCGGTACCAAGCCGGTACAAAACAAATTAAAATGTTATGGTACTAGGTTTTTTAAGTACCGGTGGTACAGAGTACCCAGCCAACCCAGTTTTTGATGCGCTATCCGAAAGATGCGTAGATGCGAATTGAGAGATGGCGACAAGCCAAGGAGGAAACACACCAAACTAACAAAACACTTTAAAGACAGACACACAAATCAAATGAAAGCGTTCAAGCAGGTAAGTTTCGTTGTGTTTCCCATACATTGATTTATTTGTGGCGGCCGCCACAATATCAAAACTGACACCACACAAATAGATTTGACAAAAGGCTTTGACTTCGCTGAATAAACATGATCACTGCCCCTGTCAAAGTAGAAACCCAGTGTAGGTGTTTTTATATCATTGTATTTCTAAAGGAAACCGGCTGTCTACAGAAAATTATGGATGTCATTTTTATTTCATCTTGCCTGTAATGTGTGAGCAGCGTTTTTTGAGCGCAGGTTCAGCGCTTATTTGATTACAGCCGTTACCGGGGAAACCTCTCTCACACGCTCTACAAGCGCCTCCTGCTGGCAGAGAATTAATTTGCATATATGCCGACAGTAATAGAGTGCAATGTTTTTGTGTTTTGCTTTGGTACCGAAACTGGTACGAGAACCGTGGATTTTCATTGGTATTGATACAACAAGTGACTGATCTCAGCCGGTGCTTCAGCATCTATCTATAGTGCAAGGGGCGGATGCTTTGGATTCTAGAGAGCATTTGATTGGTCAGAAGATTTGATGAGAAGATGAGGTACGATGTTATTTTCATTATAAATTAAGCTATTGTTTTTTCATGCCTTCGGATGTTCCTTCACTTTTTTTTATCTTGCTAGAAACTTGAAATAAAGAGGAAAAACATTTATAATTTCTATTTTGTGATAAAACTGACATAATAAGCTGAGCTGTTACATTAAAAGCAACAAAGCACTAAATTATTGTGATTACTAGGTGGGTGGCATGCTACAAATAATGAATGGAAGAAGTTAAGTATTATGTCCAATCATTTACTGTATTATTAATAAACAGCTTGTATATAGTCACTTGCATGTTAATAGCCTGGCTACCTCAGAAAAGAAAAACAACGTAACTTCGTCTGTGTGGGGAATGGGCGTAGGGAGCACCGGGACATTTCCCGGTGGCCTGATGGTCATTCTGGCCTGCCGGCTGCTGCTGTGCAGTCGATCAGGCTGACATGCAGTAGGCTGGTATGCAACTGCGAATTAATTGACGGACTTATGAATATACGAATCAGGTGATCGGGGGGTGAAAATGACACCACCACATGACCCAACATCAGCACTGCCTAATTGGCTATATCCAGAGACAGGCTTCATCTTAGAAAACACTGCCTAATTGGCTATATCCAGAGACAGGCTTCATCTTAGAAAACCGTATAAAAAAGAGAAAAGCCCTGGCCACAGACGCAGCAAGTTGATGCAAAATCCCAGCCATGTTCGCCAGTAAGGGAGCAGGTCGGTCAGAATTACATTTTACATCATATTTTCTAGGGGTGGGACGGTTCACTGAAAAAAATCTGTTCGGTTCTCCACACACGGTTCAGCACGCGCTGGGACCGCTGTTCAACTTAAATCTGACAAAGCATCTGTAATATGGTTTACTTATAAGTAACACGCAACAACAAACAGGGTTCAGTTAATATATGTCTCTGTTGATGGATGAACATTCTGGCTTCCCAGACATTACAACAACAGAGATGAAAAAAAGAAGAAGAAAAAAAAAAAAACCCTCCCCTTGGACAAACCATTCACTCTTTGTCAATACTAATACGAACACTGTATCAGTGCATTCTTTTAAAGTGACAGTCTTTATATTAATCGAACAGCAACAACAAAGAAATCACTCACTGCTCTTGATTGAAAAGCTTTTGTAACTTTAATAAAGAATAATCTTTAATTTATAGTCCCAAAATGCAATGCTGTTTTACATTTGATTAACTTTATTCAATTTCTGTACCTAAAAAATAATGCTATACCTACCTGAAAGTCAGTTTATTTTATTTGTATTTTTACTCTATTGTATTTATTTGTGCTGTTGCTCGTAGTTAGAATATACCTAAACAGTGACTCTAAAACCGTGAAACAAACCGAACCGTGAAAAAGTTGAACCTGTTCCACCCCTATATATTTACATAATCATTTGGCAGACGGACGCTTTCATCCAAAGCGACTTGACTTGACTTGTAGATAGATAATATTTTTATAAAAAAAATTATTAATATTTTTAATTTGTTTAATGATAGATAATGTTTTAAAAGAGCATCTTAATGGAACTGTTTTACATATGCGGATACAGTATTTTTTTTAGTGCCAAATTTGACCAGAAATTTAGATTTTCCATTTCTAGCCTACAATATGTAGCCTAGTCTACAATGTTTATTTATTTATTTTGAAGGTGTCGAAGGAAGCAACAGCGCTCCTGCTGTGGAACAAGAGGGGGTGGACAGTTCAGCTTTTGAGTCAGAGCAGGAACCTTCCGGTAAAGTTTAAGCTATAAGCAAAACTAAACATGCTGGCTATACTCTTAGAACAATATGTGCTTTTATGATTTATAAGCTCATCAGTAGTAGGACTTTGATCATGGGGACATACAATTGATGGCTGCACAATTAATATAGATTATTGAAAGTGCTTATTTCATATAGCCAGAGAAACTAGATGTGCAGAGTGAGAGAGAGAGGGATTCAGGGAAAGATGATATAGATGTGTATTCCTAGTGAGTTTTTGAAGGTTTATTTATTTATCCATTCTATATATGTATGATAGTCTACCTGTTACATCAACTAACAGGGTTAGCCTACAAGTTTAGCAGTCTGGTGGACACATGAATTGGGTGGTGGTGACTGCAGCAACAGAGGTGGCCTGGGGTGGAGTCAAATTCCCGGCCTGATTTACTGTCCCAGTCCGCCACTGACTTAGGCTATGTTAACGAGTTTGAGCCCACTCTAACTTTTAGAACGTTTATTAATAAAATAGACAACATGTGAGGAATAAAAGTTTGGAAGCCACAGATGTTTTTGCGGAGTATGTGGAATTTTCAGAAATGTGGAATTGGAAATTTTCACAAAGAAAACAGTATAATTTAATGAATTGGTTCACATAAATACAGCGATCTGATCATTGAAGAGCCTGAAAACACATTATTGTAAGACATAATTTGTGTTTCGCTATAAAACTGATTTTGAAAACTGAGAATTATATTAAAAGTAGGCCTACCAAAAGCACAAAGCTTATTGCTATTGGGTGGCTAGTGCACTACAAATAACGAATGCAATGGAAGACATGAAATATTATTTCCAAGCATAATGTTCCCGCGATTATGACACATGGTATGATTTCTGCTAATAATCCCACATTTATTTGTAGTGTAGCCTATTACAAAAAGGTTAAATATGAGAGCAACTGCACCCCCCAAAGGAATGGCGATTGGGTGTGTGAGCTGATGTTCATCATATTCTTGATAAAAAGCTGTTTCTGCAAGTCCTTAAAATTGACTCTTCCTCATCCCAGTTAGATGATGCGGGCGGCCGCTCGGATGCAACAATTATTAAAATAAATTCCAGTGGCCTGGCAACTTCTTCCGGTGCTATCAATACGGGCAATTTGCATGCGCAATAAAGGCTATAGTCTGCTATAGTGGTTTTATTATTTTATTTTATTATATTTAAATTCTCGAACATTTCAACTTTATTCTTGTAATATTTCGACGTTATTCTCAATATATTTTTGACTTTATTCTCGTAATATTTTCGAATTTATTCTCATAATATTTCGACTTTATTCTCGTAATATTTTTGAATGTATTCTCATAGTATTTCGACTTTATTCACGTAGTATTTCAACTTTATTCTCTCGTAGTATTTCGACTTTATTCTCGAAACCTTTGGACCTTATTCTCGTAATATTTTCGACTTTATTCTAAAAATATTTCGACTCCAATATTTCTTGGTAAACGGTTGCAGTGACTTTGGTTTTCGAAAAAACACAATGGACCAACACCAGCAGATGACATTGCACCCCAAATCATCACTGACTGCGGAAACTTAACACTGGACTTCAAGCAACTTGGGCTATGAGCTTCTCCACCCTTCCTCCAGACTCTAGGACCTTGGTTTCCAAATGAAATACAAAACTTGCTCTCATCTGAAAAAGAGGACTTTGGACCACTGGGCAACAGTCCAGTTCTTCTTCTCCTTAGTCCAGGTAAGACGCCTCTGATGTTGTCTGTGGTTCAGGAGTGGCATAACAAGAGGGATACAACGACTGTAGCCAAATTCCTTGACACAGGTGGTATGGAAGCCCAGGTCCTCAGTCCATTCCTTGTGAAGTTCACTCAAATTCTTGAATCGATTTGGCTTGACATCCTCATAAGGCTGGGGTTCTCTTTGGTTGGTTGTGCATCTTTTTCTTCCACACTTTTTCCTTCCACTCAACTTTCTGTTAACATGCTTGGATACAGCACTCTGTAAACAGCCAGCTTCTTTGGCAATTTATGTTTGTGGCTTATCCTCCTTGTGAAGGGTGTTCAATGATTGTCTTCTGGACAACTGTCAGATCAGCAGTCTAGTCTTCCCCATGATTGTGTAGCCTAGTGAACCAAACTGAGAGACAATTTTGAAGCCTCAGGAAACCTTTGCAGGTGTTTTGAGTTGATTAGCTTATCGGCATGTCACCATATTCTAATTTGTTGTGCATTGAATTTATTTAATATACAAGTTCACAATTTGAGTTGAATTACTGAAATAAATGAACTTTTCCACGACATTCAAATTTTATTGAGATGCACCTGTATACAAACGTTTTGTAATTAATTGATATTTTTATTCAATGTAATTCAATAAATGTTAATTACACTTCAGAAGGGAACAGCAATTATAATGAAAACACAATAAACTAACAACAGCAGAAACAATCAAACAGTAGATGTAAAACAAAAAAAAGGAATAAAAATTTAATAATTCTAAACAATTTTAACTATACATATACAAACTGTAATTAATTTATGCATTGCTGCACATGCAACAAACATCAGGAAACATCTGTTAGGCTAAAATAAGATAAAACGCAATAATTATCAAACAGTAAATTAAAGAAAAGAGGAATAAAATTTGAAAAATAATCATAAATAAATAGAATTATGAATATTTACATACAAACAGTAATTAATGCACTTTATGCAAAAACTGCTGGTTTTCACATCCTTTGGCCAGCACAGCTGGAACCTTTTTTTTTCTTTGAGAGACTGGTCATAGAGGGATTAGTTGTGGAGGGACCAGCTGTGGATGCACGTGCCGTGAAGGGACCAGCCGCGAAAGTACCAGCCGTGGAGGTACCAGCCGCAGAGGGTCCAGCTTTGGAGGCACCTGCTGTGAAGGAACCAGGACGTGGAAGGACCAATTGTGGAGGCACCTGCCGTGAAGGAACCAGCCGTGGAGGGACCAGCCATGGAGGCATCTGCCATGGAGGGACCAGTCATGGAGGGACCAGCCAGTGTGGGAACCAGCCGTGGAAGCCTCTGCCATGAAGGAACCAGCCGTGAAGGATCCAGCCATGGAGGCATCTGCCATGAAGGAACCAGCCGTCGAGTCATCTGCCATGGAGGGACCTGCCGTGGAGGGACCAGCCAGTGTGCGAACCAGCCGTGGAGGCATCTGCCATGAAGGAACCAGCTGTGGAGGGACCAGCCGTGGAGGCCACCTGCCGTGAAGGAACCAGCGTGTGAACCGTGGAGGCATCTGCCATGGAGGGACCAGCCATGGAGGGACCAGCCAGTGTGCAAACCAGCCATGGAGGCATCTGCCATGGATGGACCAGCCGTGGAGGGACCAGCCAGTGTGAGAACCAGGCATGGAGGCATCTGCCGTGAAGGAACCAGCTGTGGAGGCATCTGCCATGAAGGAACCAAAGCCGTGGAGGCATCTGCCGTGAAGGAACCAGCGTGTGAACCAGACGTGGAGGCATCTGCCGTGGAGGGACCAGCTGTGGAGGGACCAGTCAGCGTACGAACCATCTGTGGAGGCATTTGATATGGAGGGACCAGCCAGCGTGCAAACCAGCCGTGGAGGCACCTGCTGTGAAGGAACCAACCATGGAGGGACCAGCCATGGAGGCACCTGCCGTGAAGGAACCAGCGTGTGAAACCCAACCATGGAGGCACCTGCCGTGAAGGAACCAGCGTGTGAACCAACCATGGAGGCATCTGCCGTGGAGGGACCAGCCGTGGAGGGAACCAGCCGTGGAGGCACCTGCCTTGAAGGAACCAGCCGTAAAGGCACAAGCCGTGGAGGGGACCAGCTGCAGAGGGACAAGCCGTGGAGGCACCTGCTGTGGAGGAACCAGCTCTGAAGGGACCAGCTGCAGAAGGACCAGCCATTGAGGCATGAGCCATGGAGAGACATGTGTGAACGTGACAGAGAGAGCCTCTTTTGTATTTTTTTTAATTTCTTGATTTTATTTCACGTTTTCAAAATTTGATTTCATTTCACTGTATATATGTGTATATGTGTATGCGCGTGTGTGGGTGTCCATTTAGCTGATATTTTAGAGAGTCACACCTTGATTGCTGCACACTTTTTTCTGATCAGTGGCAGATTTTTAGTTTGTACCACCAAAAGATTTACTGAGTTAAAAAAAAAAAAAAAGTATTTCCCATTAATTTCCTATGTCGGTCATTTTTGACCGCGAAGAAGTCCAGTGTGACTATTTTTTTTTTAACCTGTAACATATCTGAGTCATGTCCATGATTTTTTTTTGTGTCCATATTGTTAATGTGACAAAAGTCACCAAGTGTCATCTCATTCCAATGAAGCTAATATTTTTAAAATGTAAAAATATATTAGATGGCTGCTGGAGGCGAGGTGTAGATTAATGTAAACGTGTCGCGACACTCGCGCATATGCCCTAAACACAACAACTATGAAATGAAGGGTGTACCTAGGCGTGAGACGGGTACCGATGGTCAGATTATAGACAAAAGAATAATGATTAGCAGCAGTTCAGAGTCAAGTTTGCAAAGCAAAAGAACCTTTCCTTTCCATCAGTCTTTTAAGTGTGAATGGCTCATTCTGAAAACATTAGCATGATGTGGAAAAAAATATTGGAGTCAGTTTTGTTACTTTATTTTATTAGTGTCATTTATTTTTATTAAACTAGATAAATTATTACACCTTTTATATTTTTTGTGGTGTCATGATTTGATAAAAACTAAGGTTTATTATTGTATGTTCCTGTGGCATTTCATTTTTAAATTTGCTTATTGAAAGAACAACAGCAGAAGCAGCTGTATTTTAAAATATATGTATTTGATACTTGCTACCTTTTATCTTTACTCTTTCCTTTCATTCTTTTGATGGCTTTGGAAAACTTGTCTCGGATGTTTGTCTGCATCACTTTTTGCATAACCCCTGGTCGTCGATACCAAGCTTCGTTGCAGTTTTTTTCTGGGATTTAAATGCTTTCTCTGAATCTTTAAAATCTGTCCGTGAGCGATCATACAGGTGCAGATATATCTGTTGCAGCTCAGCTATTCGACACAGTGTATAGATGGCTGCATTTACACTGCAGGTCTTGATGCCCAAATCCGATTTTCTGACTATATCCGATTTTTTTGACGACCCGCTTACATCATCTTTTAAAAGTGCCCCGTATCCGATTTTTGCATTTACACTATACACTGCTGAAACTACCGAACGTAGACGTTCTGACTCGGAAAAGGAAGTAAAACAGCACGAAAATAAAATGGATGCAGATGCAAAATAAAATTATACAGTGTTTTGCTTTCCATAATATATTGAAAAGTCAACAAAAAAAAAAATCAGCAAAACATTGGTCTCGTACGGCGGAGAGAAAAAAGCGCTTAAACCGTGCCTCCCGCATATCTCGTGAAATGTCTTCAAACTTATTTATTTCTGTAACAACCCTGCATTTTTGCCTGCACTGTCTCTTCGCCCCAAAGACTTAAAAGACATGAAACCTCCGCATTGCTCCACTGTGTGTATCCTTCGTCCTCTATCGCGCTTATAATAAGTCATGTGATCTCAGTTGGTGGTGTACACCTGAGTTGACGTCACTTTTTTAATGACGTACGACTCGCATTTACTGGGGAATATCCGATTTGTCTGCTTACATGGCACACGCAAATGCACGTATCCGATTCATATCCGATTTATTACCACATATGAATGAGGCCTGAATCCGATCTGAGAAAATCGGAATCCATGCGGTTTTTTCCTGCTTACACGTTCACCGGTCATATCCGATCTGTGCCACATGAGAGGAAAAAAAATCGGAATTGGGTCACTTGAACCATGCAGTGTAAATGTTGCTAGTGACTAAGAGGTGTTGTTCTTTTGCCGCCTGCCTTCCGTAGAATGAGAAACGAACCAGGGGAAAAAAATTGCACGTCAAAGAAGGTGGAGTTTCAAAACACACCCACCGACTGCGTAACCGCCACGGAACAATGGAAGCTCAAAGGCGTTTAGGAGCCAAAACGAACTCTCCTAGAAAGTTTGCTTTGGTCAACTGTTTCGAACTAACGAAACGAACTCAAAACAAACTTTGTTTCGTCCTGATTTTTAACCGCCACGGACCAATATCAGTTCATTCTTCGATTAGTTTGAAGTATATCGGGGCCTCAACATTACCTGTCTTTCCTACATCTCGGTCAGCAGCTTCCATCAGAAATGTAGATATCTTGGAGCTTCTCTTCTGTTGTAGAAGGGTTACTCCTGAAACCAAAGAAAAATTTTTTTGTCAATAATTGTTTAATAAAGATCCAATCACATTTTAAATAGATTCAGTTAATTCACGCTCCTTTAATTCCAACAACTCATTGACAAAACATTTACTAAGCTATCAAAACCTCCCGTCTACACATAAAGATTTGATTAAAAGTCAAAACTTTCATAAATACGAGCTCAATATACAGAGTTAGTATGCCTCGTCTAAAAACCAGTAAAGGAAACACTAAACCATTTTTATGAAGTAAGTATTCAACAGAAGCGTGTCAGTCAAGTAAGAAAAGTGTCAGAAACAGTTTTATGTAATATTTGTGTGATTTTTGGGACTAAACTCACCTAAAAAAGTGGAAGACAGCAGCGAGAGACATGTTGCAGCTTGTTATAAGGAGAGTTGCGCACCGTTTCCATGGTAACTCCCTCCGCTGCAGTGTTTGAATCATGACTGTATGGTTTGAATGAGACTCAGCAGCCCCCTTGTCACAGTCATGCTGCATTTACATAAATAAACATATAGAAGTTGAACATAAACAAAATGTTGTGCTGCATTTACATAAATAAACATATAGAAGTTGAACATAAACAACTAAAAAAATATATTATTACATTTTGAATTTTAATAGTTTTGTATTACATTTTGAATTTTAATAGTTTGTAGTTTTTGTAACCCATCATACAACTGCAACCCGCACGTGATAGTGGGACAAAGTGGCACTTTTATTTTTATTTTATTTAGCATATATAGATTTTTGTATTGTTGTTTTTATGAACATTCAAACTATTTATTTCATTTAAAAATGTGCTTGAAGTATTTTTATACTAAACTTTTGCTAATAATTATAACTAGTCTCACTTTTATTCAGTGTTTCAGATTCCTTTTAACTGTAAAGTATTTATGTAAAAAAACTATTTTTAAAACAAGGATGTCATAGAGAGCTCAGTAGAAACCTTTTTTACAGTCTATTGTAGAAACACGACCCTCCGCTTGCCACTGGGTGTACCGACGGTGGCCCAGCCGCGGCAAACCGTGGCGTGCCACCGAAAAAAGAAGTTTTAGAATTGTCTGCTTAACGATGGTGTATAGACGATGGTCCGGCCGTGTTAAGCCACTGAATTTGAGCTGCCCAAAAAAACACTGGCGTACCGCCAGGTGATTGTTTGCTGGGAGATATATATATATATATATATATATATATATATATAAAAGAAGAGAAAAAAAAGAAAAAAAAAAAGATAGATTACCGTCTGTGCAAACTGTACGTTCTGACTGCTTTTTATTTATTTTTTTTTAGAGAAAGCTAAATTGTTCTCAAATAATGTTTTATTTCTGCTATGGCCCTCACCGTTATGACGTCATGTTTTCAGCGCTTGCGAAGGAGAGCAGTGAGTATAATGAGGGTTGTGTCTCACAAACGACCGAAATGTATAGCCACGACCTTCCGTATTAAACTCAACTCTCACTCAGCGTCGCAGCAATATGAAGATCGTGTTTTCAATGTTTTATCCATGTTCATCATTTATGGTAAGTGATTTAAATCTGATTTTTCTTTTGCTTTCGGTTTCACTTTACTCCAGGATTACCTGGCCTGCGTCACAAATGCTGGCTTCAGATCTTTCATTAATTCATTAATTAGCATAAAACAAACTGTGAAGTTTGAATGATTATTTTTACATTAATATGCTAAAAATTAATGTGATATCACTGAAATTCAACAGCGAAATTAAAATAATTAGGCAAATCATTTAAAGGCTGCAAGTTACTCTGGGTTTAAGACAGCGACGATAACCACCACCGCCTTAGCTGCTACATCTATTTAAGTTAATTTAACAAACGTTTGCCTCTTTTGAAATATCTAATATCCCCCTATTTACTTAAACCTGGTGCTGACACATTTTTATAAGTTTTATTTTAAAATCAGGGTCCTGGCCAAGACAGGCTGCACACTTTTTTAAATATAAAACATTTAAGCATAGGACAAATACATTAATTCACATATCCAAAAAATATATTTAATAAAAACAACCTTTTACCCATATCTGTACAAACTTTCGGGATGTTTAAATCCCAAAAAGGGCAAGGGCTTTTGAATTAGTAATAAACCACAATGCTCCATGATAAACAGAATACAGTTCCTGTAAACAATGCTTAAACAAAGCGCTTGCATGTAGATAGTATAACAATAATCCAACTGAAAAGTAGTAGCCACCGATATCTTTCATGTTTAAAAAAAAGGACTTAACTCTGAAGAAAAAGTTCAACTTCAACATTAGTTTCTTAACAAAGTTGCTGAACATGAGGCCCAAAACAGAGGGAATCATCAGTTAAAAATCCAAAATATTTATATTGTGAAACTACTTCTATCACCAAGCTTTGGAGAGCTCTGAAGATTTTGAGGGTGTAGACTGTCTATATGAAAACTGGTGGGGTAGGTTTTATTCCGAGTAAGTCATTGCAGACATTTACAAGTATGAACTTGACAAAAGCCACTTAAAAACAGTGTTGTTCATGCACGTCACAAAATATGGGGATCCAAATGTGATGTCTGATAAATCCACAAGAAGTCAGTATCTCTGACTGTTTCCATTTGTTCTGCAGGTGTGTTTGGTGTTGATCCCGATGGAGTGAAGACAGTGATAGAGGGAGGTTCTCTCACTCTACAGACTGATTTTATTGAAATGCAGAAAGATGGTCTAACAGAGTGGAAAGTTAATAACACTAACATTGCAACAATCAATAAAGGAACTGGTAAAGTTGAATACAGTGATGATATCCTGATGATGATGTTTAGTGGCAGACTTAATCTGGATCAAACTGGATTTCTCACCATCTGGAACATCAGAATCAACACTCGGGTGAATGCATATAAAGTGGATAGTATCAGCAGTGTAGGGACCAAATCCAAGACGTTCAAAGTTATTGTGAAAGGTGAGTCAGTTAAATCTGGACTTCTTTGTGGGAAAATGCAAGCTGAAATAATTGACTGTTTAAGAGAGTTTCATCACTGTGAAACATTTTTTGCAGAATCTCCACTCAAATCTGTTGAAGATAAAGATGAAATAAAGGTATTGTCAGCCACAAAGGGAAATTCTGAGACCCTGCACACTGAAACTGAGGCTAGGAAACATGATCTAATACTGTGGAGATTTGGAGCTGAAGGATCTCTCATTGCTAAAAGTGATACAGAAGACAATCATACATTATTCTATGATGGTGATGATGGGAGATTCAGAGGCAGACTGGAGATGGACAGTAAGACTGGATCTCTGACCATCACAGACCTCGAAACTGAGCATACTGGAGAATTTAGACTAAAGATCTACAGCGACAGAAGGATCGTGTTCAAAAGATTCACTGTTACTGTCTCTGGTGAGTCACTGTATTCTTTCAGTACTCTAGTTGTGTCTCTGGTGAGTTTGTTTTTTGTTTAAGTAATTTAGTGTATGTTGTTATATGACGTCATTTTGAATAAAATCATGCCGAAACGAAGTTCATTTGAGTTTGTTTTTAAACGAAGTTCATTTTCAGTTTCGGCAGTTTCGAAACAGCTGACCAAAGCAAACTTTCTGGGGGAGTTCGTTTTGGCTTGTTAAGTGACGATTACACAATCGGTGGGTGTGTTCTGAAACTCCACCTTCTTTGATGCACAATTTTTTTTTTTCCTGGTAAGCTCCTCATTATGCGGAGGTCCTACAGGAGAGCAACATCTCCTGTATACACTGGAGTGTCGAATAGCTGAGCTGCACAAAATATATGCGCACTCATGGAGAGACTTTAAAGATTTAGAGAAAGTATTCAATTCCTAGAAAGAAATTTGCAAAGAAGCTTGGTGTGTCAACGACCTGGAGTTATGCAAAAAGCAATGCAGAGAAACATCCGAGACAAGTTTTCCAAAGCTATGAAAAGAATGAAAGGAAAGAGTAAAGAAAAAGTTAAAGGTAGCAAGTACATGTGTTTCAAATAAATGTTACACCATACTGCTGCGTGCTGTTGTTTTTCTTTCAATAAGCGAATTTAAAGGGTATACAGTAAATGAAATGCCAAATGAATATAAAAATAATAAATCTTTGTTTTAATCAAATGTAAATCATGACACCACATAAAATATAAAAAGGTGTAACAATTTATCCAGCTTAATAAAATAAATGAACACTAATAAAAGGAACAAACTGACACCAATATTTTTTTCCACATCATGCTTAAGTTTTCAGACTATGAGACCACATAAAATATAAAAAGGTTATGGTTCTTTTGTATTGCAAACATGATACTTAACTCTGAACTGCTGCTAATCATTATTCTTTTCTATACTATTCTGACCATTTGGGCCCGTCTCACACCTAGATTGCCTACACTTCATCATTTCATCGTTGTTTAGGCGTGAGCGTCGCAACACATGTTTACATTAATCTACACCCTGCCTCCAGCAGTGCGGGGGTGTTGGATAGTTCGTTAAGGAACACTCCACTTTTTTTGAAAATAGGCTCATTTTCCCAACTCTCCTAGAGTTAAAACAGTTGAGTTTTACTGTTTTTTGAATCCATTCAGCCAATCTCCGAGTTTAGCAGTAGCACATTTAGCTTAACTTAGCATAGTTCATTGACTCTGATTACACCATTAGCATCTCGCTCAAAAAAGACCAAAGAGTTTCTTATATTTTTCCTATTTAAAACTCGACCCTTCTAGTTATATTGTGTACTAAAACCGATGGAAAATGAAAAGTTGCGATATAACTATACTCTCATTTTCTAGCATAATGATCAAGGAACTTTGCTGCCATACCATGGGTGCACGCAGGCGCAATGATTTACCAGAACGCAGCCCCTGAGCAAATAGGTCCCCCCAGCTAGTTTTGTGTAGTTGCAGCAATAGCAGAGTGCTGGGGACTACTTTTCAGGCGCTGCGTAATATCAGTGCGCCTGCTGCACCCATGGTAATGCAGCAAAGTTCCTTGATTATTACGCCTGAATGAGAGTATAGTCAAAAACGGTAAAACTCAACTGTTTAACTCTAGGGGAGTTGAAAAATTAGCCTATATTTTCAGAAAGTGGGAGTTCCTTTAACAATTATACCATCGTTCAGCCTTTTTAAACTTCTTTTTTCCCAGAAGCGAGCAACGAAAACAAACTTTGTTTGAAGTATATCAGGGCCTTAATAATTTGCGTATTCAATTAATGACTGTCTCTCTTTATCATTACAGCATCAGGTCTGTCTCCAGGTGCTGTAGCAGGAATATGTATCTTTATTCTGCTGATCGCTGCAGCAGCTGCTGGTGTTGTGATTTATTTTCAAAGTGATCACTATAAAGCAAAAAAACTCATGTGTAAGTCATACAAAAGTCATGCAGATGATAAAGAATCATGAAGCATCACACAGTATCTTAGCATTTCTGACATGTTCATCTTTTCATTCATTTCTGTTTCTATGTGCTGTTGTGACATGAAGCGAAGATCTCTAAACAACTAGAGAAAATGAGTAGGTATTACAGCTGATGCAGCAGGAGGAAAATTTAGCTTGTGATTGTTATGTGATTTTTTGTTAAGTCAATATTTATAATTTTCACCACAAGTTCTGCTTGTGTTTGATTTTATAGTGCAGTGATTAAGTGTGATTGTTCAGTGCTAAGGTGAATGAAAACTCATATCTGTCTGATTAAGCTGCTGAATTTACAACAACTTCACTTATCTCATTTCTGTTTCTATGTGCTGCTGTGACATGAAGCGAAGATCTCTAAACAACTAGAGCAAATGAGTAGGTATCACATCTGATGCATCAGGAGGAAAATGAACCAACTGCATCTGTTCTTGTTCAACAACTTATTGATTCAAATGATCTGATCAGAGCGAATCTCCTGTTAACAATTCATTGAATTCTTAAGTTTGACTCAAAATGAGCCATAAATTTGAGATCCTTGGAGCCTAAGATTGTTTTGGTCAAAAACACATTAATGATGGATTTAACTAAAGTTCACACATACAACATTACTGATCATTAATATAAAGACATGCGGGGACATGAAGTGGTTTTAAGAAGTGGCTGTAAAATCACTCAGTATCTTCTCAGTGTTTCTGTCATGTTCCACTGTTCATTCACTTAAAATCTCCTAATTTCTCTGTTTCTATGTGCTGCTGTGACATAAAGCCAAGACCAGTGATAAAGAAATGGGTAAGTATTAAAACTGATGCAGCAGCAAGAGAGTTTTATTGTGAAAAAATAGTTCATAAATGTACTATGAAAACCATTTTATTTTTTTTTTTTACAGTAGTTTGTTTTGTATAGTAGTTTGGGATATATTAAAGGTTTGTTTTTTTTGTTTTTACATGTTGTATTGGATTGTTTTGTGTTTTTTTGTGTGTGTTCGTTTGATTTTAGATTTGTTTGTGAGTGAGGGTGTGTGTGAGGGAGAGTTCTCAATGTTTTGAAAGAGCTGTATTGTATCTGACAGCAGCTGCATTACAAACTCTAAGTAAAATGATTTCACCATGCTTTGTATGTAAATGGTTTTTACATGGATATATGTGAAACGGTATTGTCAAACTGTTTCCTATGCAATGACATTAGTCATAACAGTTTACTAACAAGCCTTAAAGGAGCCAACCCTTAAAAACTGATCATTTTGGAAAGATGGTAAAATCCATGTGATGACCCCTTGCCTTCTGAAATAAAGAGATAGGATAAACATATAATAATGGGATAAGATAAATCACTGATAATAGACACCACAATATTCCTTAAAAAATACAATCTTTTCAGTGTTACATGTTGTATTACATGTTCATCTGTTCATTCACTTCCATGTGCTGCTCAAATGAAGCCAAGTTCTCTGAAAAACTAAAGAAACTGAGTAAGTATTACAGCTGATACAAAGGGGAAAGATAGCTTCATTATGCAACAGTAGAGTTAAATATTATAAAAGGTCACAGGTGTGACACAAACCTGAGCTAATGTTAAAATGTATAAATGAATTGCTGTGAATTGATTTATGTGAATTGATAATTCATGTTAGTGATGAATTTACTAGTGTTCACACACCATATTTCTGTAATTATAGAACATTAATAAAAAGTCATGCAGATGATGAAGTGATTATTAGAAGCACATTAAAAATCACACAGTATCTTCTCAGTGTTTCTGACATGTTTAATAAAAAGTCATCTCCTCATTTCTCTGTTTCTATGTGCTGCTTACAGATGAAGCAGATGTGAATGAAAATGAAAAATGTAAGTATTCATAGTCAAACATTTATATTTTCATTAGAAGTTCTGCTTTTGTTTGATTTAGTCTGATAATTACTGAAGTATTGAGCTACATTGATATAATTGATACTAATATAATATATATTAATATACTGATGACTGAATCACATACAACATTACTCTAATTGTTACAGATCATCATTGCAGATGATGAAGTGATGATTAGAAGCACATGAAGAATCACACAGCATATTCTCAGTGTTTGTCATGTTTATCTGTTCATTCACTTATAATCTCATCATTTCTCTGTTTCTATGTGCTGCTGTGAAATGAAGCCAAGATCTCTGCAAATCTAAAGCAAATGTGTAAGTATTACAGCTGATACAATGAGAAAAAGGTGGACTTTATTGAGCTATAGTACAGTTTAAGTGTACAAAATAGTTTTCATAATATTTATATTTTTAAACCACAAGTTCTGAATGGAACTGTATGGCATTAATAGACTCATCATGACTGAATCACTTGCAACATGTATACAATATTATATTAGTTGTTCCTGATTGTTAAAAGGGGGAAGTCGTGGCCTAATGGTTAGAGAGTTTGACTCCTAACCCTAAGGTTGTGGGTTCGAGTCTCGGGCCGGCAATACCGCGACTGAGGTGTCCTTGAGCAAGGCACCGAACCCCCAAACTGCTGCCCGGGCGCCACTTGCTAAATGGGTGTTGTTTGTTCCGGGTGTGTGTTCACGGTGTGTGTGTGTGTGTGCAATGCTGTGTGGGTTAAATGCAGAGCAACGAATTCTGGGTCACCATACTTGGCTGTATGTCATGTCACTTTCCACTTTTTTAAGATGCTGAATCACAACATACATACATTTAGATCTGTGTCTGATTATGTCTGTGTTATTAGGGGACGAGCTTCAGTCGTCAACTTGTTGTTTTTTTGTTATTGAAGCTCACACAGAAATTCAAATTAAGCAGCAGTTTGTATAGAATCATAGTCTTTTGCTCTGTTTATTCTGGTTATTTGTTTTATCTGGACTGTGTGACTCAAAGCTGTATTTTGTTTTTTTGTGCCATTGTGTGACATCCATTGACACATTACTGAACTAATGATAAAACTAATATTAAGTAGCACTGACCGATCAAGGCTATTGCAAGTTTGCATCTCGTAATTCTGATTTTTTTTTTTTTTTCCTCAGTTGAAAAAAAGGGAGATATAAACTCACAAATGCAAGTTTTAAGTCAGAATAGTGAGATAAACTGATAATTCTGAGAAATGAAATCAAAATTGTAAGATATTGACATTTTTATCAAGAATTGATGTTTAGGCGTGAGCCTAACTTTTGGGGACTGTTGTTCCCAGAATTTAATTCTGTTAATTCTCAGAACTCACATTTGCAAGTTCAAAAAGGTCAGAATTGTGAGATAAAAAGTCTCATTACATTGTTTTATTCAGTGGCAGAAATGGCTTCCGTATACTATAAAGATAACTTTGATTAATGTTCAAAAATATAATATTACTGGAATTGTTACTGTTTATTTTGAAAAAAAAGTCATGCAGATGATTAAGTAATTATTAAGCACATGAAGAAAACAGTATCTCGTGTTTCTGATGTTCATCTGATCATCTCCTCCTTACTCTTTCTATGTGCTGCTGTGACACGAAGCAAATGGCTTTAAAGAAGAATTATGTAAGTATCACAGCAGATACAGCAGGTTTTATTGTGCTACAGTAGAGTTGACATGTAAAATGATTTTTCATAGTCATTAAGTAGTCATTCAGTGACACGTCATCACTGAACTAATTTTTAAACAACTGAATGCTAAGCAATAAATTCTCTGGAAAGTAATGTTTATTGTTTATTCACATTCATGATGCTTTAATGTTCACACACAACATTACTGTAATTGTTACTCATCATTAATATAAAATCATGCAGACAATGAAGTGACTGTTAGAAGCACATGAACAATCATAGTATTTTTTTTTGTTTGTTTGTTTCTGTCATGCTCATCTGTTTATTCACTTGTAATATTCTCATTTCTGTTTCTATGTGCTGGTGTGACATGAAGTGAATCTCACTGAACAACTGAAGCAAATGAGTAAGTAAACAGCCAAGCTTTATCGTGCTACAGTAGATTTTAAATGTGTAGTATGAGTTTTCATATTCAATATTTATAAGTTTCACCACAAGTTCTGTTTTAAGCGTGATTGTCCATTATTGAGCAGCATGACATTAATATGCTCATCATACAACATTTGATATACAATACTATTTTAATTGTTCCTCATTGCTAAAATGCTGAATTTAGAAAAACTTCATTAGGGTCTGTGTTTGATTATGTCTGTTTGTGCTATAAGGGTCGAGCTTCAATCATCTGTGTTTTGTTCGTGTTGTTTTCTTCTTCTGTTATTTTGTGCACACAGTACTCAAGAGAAAACAGAAAGCTGTATTTGATAGGGTCTGTGTTTGATTATGTCTGTTTGTGCTATAAGGGTCGAGCTGAAAACTCATTCTCCTCATATGCTCTGTTTTCTATGTGCTGCTACAGATGAACAGAATATCCCAGAACGACTGTGTAAGTATTAAAACTGATGCAGCAGAGATAAAATTAGCTTTAAGAGTTT
Organism: Cyprinus carpio; assembly: GCF_018340385.1. Lineage (NCBI taxonomy): Eukaryota > Metazoa > Chordata > Actinopteri > Cypriniformes > Cyprinidae > Cyprinus > Cyprinus carpio. Next base: position 112,004 of record NW_024879371.1, read on the forward strand.
AGATGTAAAGTGATTTATTTTTTTTTTGATTCAATATTTTCACCACAAGTTCTGCTTGTGTTTGGTTTTGTGCAGTGATTAAGTTGTGTGATTGTTTAGTGTTGAGCTGAATGACATTAATATACTCATGACTTGAATCTATGTGTTTAAAATGCTGAATTTACAAAAAACTCACTTATAATCTCCTCTTTCTGTTTCTATATGCTGCTGTGGCATGAAGTCGAGTTTTCTGAACAAGTAAAGCAAAATAAGTAAGTATTACAGCTGAAATGAGAGAAAAATTAGCTTCATTATGCGAGAGTAGAGTTTAATATAGAAATGTCACAGGTGTTAAAAATATATAAAATAATTTTTGTGAAAAGTATTGTTTATTGACAGTTCATGGATTTAACTAGTGTTCACACAATATTACAATAATTATTATAGATCATTCTTAAAAAGTAATGTGGAGGATGAAGTGATGATTAGAAGCACATGAAGAATCACACAGTATCTTCTCAGTGTTTCTGACATGTTTATCTGTTCATTCACTTATAATCTCATGTCTTTGTTTCTCTGTGCAGCCTTGACAGATAATGTGGAGACCTCTGAACAGGAAACACGTGAGTGTTACAACTGATACAGCATGTGTAAAAAGTTGTTGTGCAACAAGAATTGCTCAAAGAAAACGTTTTTTTTTTTTTTTTGCTTTTTTCTGATTTGCTAAAACCCATAGGTTTGTAGTAACTTATAGTACAAATGTACAAAAGTTTTCAGCCTATTTTTTATAGTCTAAGTATTTTGTTGACGTTTACTTCGCTACACTAAAATTGATACTTTTATTCAGTTTGCATGTTAGATAAAAATCTGATATAAATCACTTCAGTGTTCGTTGTGTAGTAATTTCCAAACTCTGATATTTACATGCAAACAAATTTGATCTAATGTCTGCTTTGTATTTCTCTGTTTCTAGGTGATGACGTCACACCAGCAGAGACTCCGACATCAGAGATCAGAGAAGGGGAAAGGGAACGCTTCATTTTTGTTGAAGAGACTGCCATAAGTAAAGCATTTGGTGCTGATAAGATATTGAGAGACAAACGGGGCAGGAAGAGCATTGCAATCAGAGCTGAAGATGATGAAGTTGAAACACATGGTGAGTAGCTGTCTTTTAATGTAATATTTTTAATATAAGAAGGGTTTGTGCATGCAGTTGCAATCATGCAGTGTTAATTTGGACAGGCTATTTTGATTTAGTCTTAGACTTTATCTTGAGACGAAAATGCTTAATAGTTCTTTATATTTTTTTTTGTTTTGAGTCTTTCATAGTTTTAGTCGACGAAAAGTCATTGCATTTTTGGTCAACTTTTAGTCAAACTGCAGTTACCAACATTTATTTTTTGTAGCTATTTTATATGTAATTGTCAAACAAAAATTGTCATTAATTCTTCTCTCTTTAGACCAAATCAATTAAGCTTATGAGAAATTAGAAGCTAACACAACGGATTGAATTTTGAAAAAACAGAATAAATGATGACATTTCCATTTTTTTGCTGAACTACCCTTTAAACAGTAGTGGAAAGGGGAGCAACTTATAAAAATTAAAGTTGTTCATATATAATATAGATAATAATATATAATTATAATTTTTTGAAAAAGAAGCACAATAAGAACAATATGAAAGAGATACAAATTAAACTCATTTTTTTTAGATACAGTAGGTTTACATAACATGTGTAGATTTATTTAACATCTTTTGTTGGTTAACATTAATGACACGGATAGGTACTTAAAAGGAATGCTGTCCCTTTAAGATGGAAGGCATACATGTAATACTGACACATGTTCAGTTTCACCCACCTGTTCACATTCAACATTAATCCTTAACTGTAATTTATGTGAGATACCCTACATGATAGACATTTGGACTGCTGTGTGTGGTATTTGAGGCACCAAGAACTGATCGTGGTGCTGTATGCGCCTGTATGAGAACTGAAGTGGAGCGTATGCGAGAGAGAGAGAGAGAGAGAGAGCACTTCTATCAGCTCGATTTCGTGTATTCTGTATTTTTTATTTTTTTGTTAATTGATTGTGAATTGTGGGAAAAATGGGACATCTGGTCATCTTATCCCTACCCCTTCGGGTGCTGAGGCCATTGTTTCAGATCGCTAGTTCATGTTTTGTTAGTCGATCCATCCACTGCGGCTGCCAGACTAGATATACAAACGGCCCTTATCCGATTGCAATCCAATGACAGGGACGCACATTTTGAAGGACAAGCCAGTAGCCTATAGGATATATTTTGAATGTCCGGTAGTCCTCAAATAACATTATAGTCCCATCTCGTCCTGTTAAACGACGACACGGCTTAAATTTCATCATAGTTTTTATCATCGTATATTAGTTAATTGACGAAATTAACACTGCAATCATGAGTAACACTTATCCAAGTTTTCAGTAGAGGAACAGGCCTAGATTTAGATCATTATTCACTGAATTATTGATTATGTAATAGTGGCGTAGATGCGCCCATGACTCACTTAAACCTGACATGCCTTGTTGTCAGTGGTCAAACATCATTGACAAGAGTTCAAATTGATGATTTAACAGCTGATTGATTTTGTACAAAAACTAGTTTTAATGTGACCATCATGTCTTATAAGGTTTCATTGTCTAATTCATATGTGGTTGTTGTTAAAACAGGATTATATGGACACTCTCCTGGAAATGAAGTAAATGAGCTAAAGATTTTGTTTGTTTGCACTCTTCTTATTACTCTCTCTCTCTCTCTCTCTCTCTCTCTCTGTATATATACATCTCTCTCTCTCTCTCTCTCTGTCACCAGATATAAGTTTTTTTTTGGGGGGCTTTTTTTGTACTAGTGGGTGCGGGGCAATAGTTCATTTATTTATTCTGAAGTGAATATAGAAAATAAACTGTGACATATTATAAATAATTATTTTTTATGTGGTGTACTAGTAGTAATTTTTTTTGTTGGTGTTTTGATTATAGAAAATAAACTGTGACATATTATATTTTTTTTCTTTAATTGTGACCTTTTTACACCACAGACTGAACAAAATTAAGCATTATTTGGCAATTGGTCCAACAAAGTATTGATAGTTTAGTGTAAATATTGTCATACTAACTTACATTAACAAACACATGCTGTGAAAAGTTTTGTACAGTATATTGTTAATTCTCATTAATGATGGATTTAACTAATGTTCACACATACAGCATTAGTATAACTGTTACTGTCCAATAATAAAAAGTCATCCAGATGATGACGTGATTATTAGAAGTACATAAAGAATCCACGTCGCGACCAATTCATACATATCTTAAAATATGTTGGCTACAAATTTTTCTCAGGGTTGCTGACATGTCCATTTATTCATTTTCTTATAATATAAGATAATTCTCCGTTTCTGTGTGCAGATTTGACAGATGATGTGAAGATCTCTGAACAAGAAACACGTAAGTACTACAACTGATACAGCAAGTGCAAAATGTGTTTTGTAGTGCGATAATAGATGTTCAATGAAATAGTAAGTGTGATATGTGTTTTGTAGTGTGTTTTTTGTTGTTCGATGAAAAAGTACAGTTTTTGTATTTGTGGATTTAAATGTTTTTTTGTATTAATCGTCCAATGCAAAACTGGTAGACATCGCCCAACCCTATTAAAGACATTTTAGTTTTGTATTTAGAAAGCAAGCCTTGTATCAGTGTTTTAGGTAGGTATTCCTACGTAACATTTACAGGTTTTGGATTGTATCAGTGTTTTAGGTAGTTAATTGTTAAATTTTTATGGCATACACTAACCATTTCTTAAAGGGGTCATCGGATGCCCATTTTCCACAAGTTGATATGATTCTTTAGGGTCTTATTCAAAAGTCTATAACATACTTTGGTTAAAATTTCTCAATGGTAAAAACACCATTTTGCCTTGTCAAAAACAGCTCTTTTCAGAGCAAGCCGTTTTGTTGCATGTCTTGATGTAAATGATGACTGCCGTGTTCATTATTACATCCAACAACAAAACACCTCAAACACTTAGGAGACATTCTTTTCTACATCTGCTCCAGCGGTGAAACAATGGTGGACTGATGACAGCTCACTCAGGGCGGGTCTGTGATAAAACCAAAGACTGACGCCACTGTCAGTTAACAGTCTGGGAGGGGCCTGTCTGTGTGATGTTCACACTGAAAGGAAATCTGAGAGCCGCTTAATTTGATAAAGAAGGGGTAATGATTAAAAAAAAAAAAACACTGGGTGGATTTTTATCATTATAGGGTGGTTGTGTACACACACTGCAAACACATTTATGTTCAAACAATCCGATGACCCCTTTAACAGTATAAACTGTTTCTGTTTCTGTTTATACAACTTCTTACAAGTCTCTGTTTCTAGGTGCTGATGACACACAAGAAGAGACACCAAGACCAGAGCTCAAAGACGATGAAAATGAACACTTCATTTACGTTCAAGAGACTGCCATAAGTAAAGCGTTTGGTGCTGATAAGAGATTGAGAGACAGAGAGGGCAAAAAGAGCCTTGTAATCCGTAAAACCAATACTGAAGATGCTGGAGTTGAAACACATGGGGAGTAGTTGTCTTTTAATGTAATCATTTTAATACAAGAAGGGTTTGTTCATTCAGTAGTATTCATGGGTAACACTTGGTGCTCCTGCAAAACTGATGTAATGTAACAAAATAATGTTACAATTTTCTAGATTTCTAGTTGACCATGTCTAATAAATGTAGTTGTTTCATTGCCTAATTTATCTGTGATTGTTGTTAAAACAGGATCAGATGGGAAAGCTCCTGGAAATGAACTGAAAGAGCATAAAGAAGGTGAGATTCTGTTGTTTGCACTCGAAAAAATAAAAAGTCCTCTGAACACAAAATGACTCAAATGTGCTATTGGCAATATGTGTTATTTAAATGATTTTGTACATTTCATTTCTAATGGTAATTTGACGGGAAAATATTGAGATTTTGATTTCTCAGGAACAGCTACAGGATTGATCTCCAGATTTCCCTCTTTTTATAATTGTCTCTGTGTTTCCTTTCAGAATCAACAGGAAAAGACGTGAATGAAGAAACAAAATATATGAGCCAAAAGGAAGAGGATGGATCAAATGAGTAGATAGCAAAGTGCACAATTTAGTGATAAGACACCCCCCAGGTCAATCACTGTTGACATCATGTATTTTTTGTGTGTAAACAGCTTTTTTGGTTTCAGGATGAACAGAGAAATGTGTTGATGAAATAATGTCATTTATAACTGTATTAATGTTGCACTACATACCTCTTACTCTAAGATGTGTTTTACCTCAAAAGTATCTCTCAAACCATCGTATGTGCTGCTCTCGTTCAGCTTTGATCCCAGTGTCTCTAAAGATCACATGACCAGCTCCTCATGTGTAGAAATTCATCAGACTGTATACAAGAGACACACACAGTACTCAGTGTCAGTGTGACAATTTTGTCACGGAAATTAACCAACTATTTTTCTAAACTTTCGTTCTTTTTACTCTATTTTCATTTAAACTGAAAATTTTGCATGTTTTATTCTATTTTAAATAACAGCTTAAATATGATATCCAGAGATATGTTTCAACATCCTTTAATCAAATTACAAATGTGACATGAATTTAGAGTGTATTAAGTCCAGAGACATATTTGTTTCTCTCTATTTAGCAGGAAGTAATAGCTGCCAGCTGACTCCAGTTATTGGTTGCCTGCTGTGTTTGGAGGAATTTATGACTTTTTGAATGGGTTTCTCTTCGGTGTTTTTGTGTTTATAATGTTTATATAATTGGTGTTTATGACAAGAAAAACTTTCTGATTTGTAAGCTATTATTTGTTTGTGTATTGTTCATAATTAGTTTACATTGTTGATTATTTGGGAATGTGTTAGTAGTGAGGTAGGTGCCCTTATCTTTTGAACTGGTGTTTTCTCCTGTTTAAGCTAGTTGGGGAGTTAGGGTACTTGGTTGTATTTTTGTTTTTTTGTGCTTTCAATAGTTTAGTTAGTATTTTCTCTTGATTAGAGGATTTGTGTTTGTTATTTTGGCTTTTGCCCCTTTTTGAAGCCTTGGGATCCTCCCACATTGTGAAAGTACTGGGGTTGGGAACTTGACATTGCTGCCTCCACACATAACATCATTTTATTCTGTGACATGTGTTCCCCCATCCCCTAAACTATAATGGGAGCGTAACAATTTGAGGGGTCATCACAGTCACAGCCGAAAGGCATAGCTTACATTCCTTTTTTAACGAATAAGGATATATTACAAAGTACCAGGGGGGTATTTTAAACATTTCACAGACCTTTTGTTTTTAACAGTCTTATTGGAGAAACATAAAAGTCAAAGTCAGAACAGGCAAATTTAACATAGGAGATGAATTAAGAAATTGATGTTTATGTATGTGAAATTTAGCTAATAAAATAAAAAGGTTAACAATAAATTCTAGATCCTTATTGTTTTTTTTTTTAAGAACACGAGATAAAATCCTTTAAAGTGAAAGCAATAATTACTATTCATTAAATTAAATATAAAAACTGCCAAATCAATCCAATTTAACAACTTTTAGTCAAAATAAATAAATAAATAAAATAGTCAGCATATCCCTTTTTCATTATTACAAAAACACCATATATCATCAATATCAGTGAATCTTGATATTACAGATTTTTCGAAGTGTAAATGGTATGTAGAATCTTGAAGTGCATTTCTTTTCTTTTATTAATAACAATATTTAAAAGGAATTAACCAAGCTCTTTTCCAGTCAATAATCTCAATTATAGAGTTACAAAAAAATGACGACGAAGTGTTACATGAAAAGCTTTAATAACTGAGTTAAATTCCTTAAACTGTACGGGAAAATTGTAAATTTACATGAAATGTTCGTAAGTTAAAAGATTCCCAAAACTGTCAAACGTTTTTATAAGATGATAAATGTCTCTTTTGAACCAATTTGTTAAAAAAAAAAAAGATTTGTTTGAAGCAGGTTATATATGTCATTATCCAAATGAAAGAGGCGTGAGAAAAGAAATTTGTCAGTAACAAATCTTCCTTCTGCCACCGCCCTCACCGGATGACGCCATTTTTAAAGCACACCTAAGCAGTAGTGCGGAAGCGGACCGAAAATTTATAACCACAATCTGCCTTGTTAAAGGCAACCCTCACTGAACTTCACAACAATATGAAGATCGTCTTTTCCATTTTGTTGTTCTTGTCCATCATGAAAGGTAAGTGCTTGAATTTTGGGTTTCTTTAATGCTTTCGGTTTCACTTTATGCCAGGGATTACCTGGCCTGTGTGACAAATGCCATCTTCAAGTGCTTATTTGCATAAACCAAACTATGAAGTTTTGCATTTTTATATTTTTTTATTTATTTTTTTTACAATTAATAGGTTATAATATCCTTGATGTCACTGAAATACAACCTGGATTAAAATAGCAAGGCAATCACTCAAAAGCTTCGAAGCTCAGGCCTTGAGACATTGACAAGAAAACACACCATTCGCCTTAGCAGACAACATTTATTAAGTAATAAAAACGAAGGTTTGCCCCTTGTTGGCACCATTCATAATATTCTTCTATGTACTTAATCCAGGTGCCTGATTAACTTTCGTTCTGATTGAGGACATATAGATATTTACGTGCGTTTAGCTTAAAGCTTGTGGTAAACATAACTTTACGATACGTTTGACGTTTTTGTTCTACGAAGTAAACTGCACAGCCATACCCGAGAACGAGAATTTTGAAGCATTTTTTTTTTTTTTAACGTATGTTCCTAATAAGTAATTACGTAAGAGAGTTACTCTCATACAATACTGTCAAATATGGCCATAGCAGTTACCTAAGTTCAGCTTAAACTCTACTGTTTTAACAAGTGCAGCACTGGACCTCATCATTAGCTATAATCCCACTGTGTTTTTGTTGATTTCTTTCTTTTTTTCTTTTTTTTTCTTGGTGTGCAAGGAGGCATTTGTTTAAATCCCAGTTCTATCCTATGATTGTGCGTTGTTTTTTTTCCTTCATATGTTTCACATTTGTGTATATTTACATATATTCATAGGCAATTTTTATTATGGCATTTATTTTGTATTTCCAAATTTGTAAGTCAGTTTTGATAAATGATAAAGCATCTGGTAAATGAATAATTGTACATCTCTGAATGTTTTCTGCAGGGTGGCTTGGTTTTTGATCCAGATAAAGTGAAGACAGTGATAGAGGGAGGTTCTCTCACTTTTACAGACTAATTTTACTGAAATGCAGAAAGATGGTCTAATAGAGTGGACTAGTTAATGACGACTAGCATCGAAACAATCAATAAAAGAAACTGGTAAAGTTGGAATACATTGATAATTCAACTGATGCTTATGTTTAGTGGCAGACTTTAATCTGGATCATACTGGATTCCTCACCATCTGGAACATCAGAATCACAACACTCGGTGAATATAAAGTAGGGAGTATGAGCAGTGCAGGCATCAAAACAAATCCATATGTTCAAAGTGATTGTGAAAGGTGAGTCTAATTCAAATCTCTTAATCTAGTAGTTATCAAGGTAATGGACTACTATTCTGCCTTTGTTATTGACCTATTTATAAAGACTTAAGCTTTTTTGGCTGGGCGGTTGTTTGACTTTTCAGGAAAGTCATGGTTTAAGATAGTTATATGACAATTATACAGTTGTGCACGTGGCTATTTTAACCTGGAACTTAGTATGTATGTAAATCAGTAAAATGTACTGTTATGGCTCTTGATATCAGTGCTACCTGTAGTTGGGAAGCTTTGTGTGCAGAACATGTCCAGCTGAAAATTAACCAACTATTCTGTAGAGTGTCAGCACTGTCTGTTGAAACATTTTTTTGCAGAAATCTCCACTCAAATCTGTTGAAGATAAAGATGAAATAAAGGTATTGTCAGCCACAAAGGGAAATTCTGAGACCCTGCACACTGAAACTGAACTACAGGAACATGATCTAATACTGTGGAGATTTGGAGCTGAAGGATCCTCTCATTGCTAAAAAGTTACAGAAGACAGCCATACATCATTCTATGATGGTGATGATGGGAGATTCCTAGAGGCAGACTGGAGAATGGACAGTAAGGACTGGATCTCTGACCATCACAGCCCTCGAAACTGAGCATCCTGGAGAATTTAGAACTAAAGATCTACAGCGACAGAAGGATCGTTGTTTAAAAGATTCATTGTTTTGTACTGTCTCTGGTGAGTTATATTCTATATTGTTTCATTACAAACTCTACAACGTAGTGTCTACTAATAATTTAGATATTATATCTGTCTCTCTGTATTATTGCAGTCCCAGGTTTTGTCAAAAGGTGCTATAGCAGGAAATATGTGTTGCTGTTCTGCTGCTCGGTGCTGCAGCTGTAACTTCTGGTGTTGTGATTATTTTCGGCACAAGATCTCTGAACTAAAAAAAAACTAATACCCGTACAGTCATTCAATAGTCCATTCAAAAGATGCCTATTAGATGAAACATGTAAGAATCACAGGACAGTTCCTCGTTATGTTTGACATTTTCAAAACGTTTATTTACCAAACTATCTCGTTTTTGGTTTTTGGGGCGGTGTGTGACATGACAGCAAAGGATCTTCCTGAACGATCTACGACCAACTGAAGTAAGTATTGCAGCTGATTGCCAACAGGAGAAAAACATGAACATTGTATTATGGCTATGGTGGATATTAAATGTATAAAATAAATTATTTATTTATCATTTTCACCACACGTTCTAGTGTTTGATTGTTTAGTGTTAAGCTGAATGACATTAATATACTGATGAATGAATCTCTGTTTAAAATGCTAAATTTACAACAATCTCAGTTATATGTCCTAATTTCTGTTTCTATGTGCTGCTGTGACATGAAGCAAAGATCTCTAAAGATCTAGAGCAACTGTGTAAGTATAACAGCTGATACAACAGGAAATATACAGTATGTAATAAATAAAATAGCTTTATTCTGCTAAAGCAGAGTTTAAATGCATAATAGGGTTTTTTTTTTTTTCCCCCGAAGTGTTTTGGTTTTAACACAAGGCATGCTTTTAAATGCAATGTAGTGCAAATAATTAATTAAGTGTGTGGATTTGTTCCCAATTATTGAGCTGCATGACATTAATATCCAGATCACGTATAACCATGTGGTGGACTGTTAACAAAGTCATTTTTTCAACTGTAACAAAGTATTTTTACTGTATGCATTGAACTTTTTTGAACCAATTGCATCTGTTCTTGTTCGTTGAGGCAACAACTTCACTGAACTGCATTCGAACCGTTTAGTCCTGTGACTTGTTGCTTCACTGCTTTACCTTTGCAGGCAGTGTTTGTGCTCAAAAGCACCTTACAAAACTAATTTCAGATGAGCTTCTGAGTCAGTTTAATGTTTTATTGTTTTGTGATCTGATGTGAATTTGAGTTAAGTAATTCCTCTTGAGCCATAAACGTTCTCCTCTATGAGCCTTCCATTTCTCCCAGATCTTTATGAAGTGTTGAGATTGGGGGAAAAGTAGGATTTGCATTATATTCTTAGTGTTTCATCTATTTGTTAGTTTCTAATCTCCTATTTTCTGTTTCTATGTGCTGCTGTGACGTGAAGTGAAGCTGTTCAAACAATTGTGTAAGTGTTAACAACTGATACAGCAAGAGGAAAACGGAATATAAAACACTTAACAGATTGTGACACATCATTTAACTAATTAAATAAATAACACTTAATAACTGTTAACTATGTTTACAAATGGAGCTGTTTTTGTAAAGGGTACACGGTATACTGTATTGGTATACTATTAAGTGATTATTAGAAGCACATGAAGAATCAACACAGGTACTTCTCAGTGTTTCCTGACATGTTCATCTGTTCAATTACTTATAATCTCATTTTGTTTCTGTGTGCTGCTGTGACATGAAGCGGAGGAGATCTCTGAAAAAAAGGAATCACGTAAGTATTAAAACTGCTGCAGCAAGAGTGTAGCAATAGTTTAGAAATGTGACTATGAACATTTTTATATAGTGCAAAAAAAACATAACATTATAAAAGATCCTCAAAGAATAAATTAAAATAATAATAACAAAATCTGTGTCATGACACCTTTAAACTGCCTCCTGGGGGAACTGAGGAGATAAGTAAATCACTAATATTAACACACTGCAATATTTTATTAATATAGTGGTCATGTTGACTTTAACACATACAACATTACTGTAATTGTTACAGATCATTAATAAAAGTTCCATGCAGATGTGTGAAGTAATTTAGAAGTACTTGAAGAATCACCACAGTATATTCTCAGTGTTTTGACATGTTCATCTGTTTATTTCACTTTTAAAATCTCATTCTGTATCTATGTGCTGCTGTGACATGAAGCCAAGATCAATGAAAAAGAACTGGGTAGGTATTACAACTGATACAGTGAAAGTAAAAATTAGGTTATTGTGCTACAGTACGGTTGTAAATGTATAATAAGTAAATGATAATGTATAATTAAATGTATATGTCCAGTATTTAGCTACATGACATTAATATACTGTGAATGAATCACATACACATATACAACATTACGGCCATTGTTTACTAATCATTAATATCAGTCATTGCAGATAATGAGGATATTAAAAGTACTATGAAGAATCACACAGTATCTTCCTGACATGCTTATTTGTTCATGTTCTCATAATCTCTCATTTCTGTTTCTTTGTGCTGCTCTGACATGAGTGAAGATTTCTGAAAAACTAATGAAGATGTGTAAGTATAAAGAATCAGAATGAGCTTTACTGCCCAGGTATGTTTAAACATACAAGGAATTTGTTTTAGTGACAGAAGCTCTACATTGACAAGAATGACCAGCGACAAGACAAGACACAGACAATCAAAAAAATATATAAAAAATAACAAAATAGACAATGTACAAAAAAGCAAAAACACAAAATATGTATGTACAGTGTATGATATGTGCAAATTTTAAAAATGTAAAGAGATTTGAAAGTGTGTTAAATGGATAATGTATACTGTATAGTGTTGTGTGTTCCACATTTATTGTTAGTGTTCATGAGATGGATTGCACCTGAGGGAAGAAAACTGTTCCTGGGTCTGGTCCTTCTGTGTGCTCCGAGCTCTGTAGCGTCGACCAGACGGCAAAAAATTCAAAGAGGAAGTGTGCTGGATGTGAGGGGTCCAGAGTGATATTTGCCAGCCCATTTTTCTCACTCTGGATGAGTACAGTTCTTGCATAGAAAGGTAGGGTTGTACCGATTTGATTCGCGCTCAGCAGTCTGGACTACCCCTCTGTAGTCTTCTTGAGGTCAGAATAACTGAACCAAACAAGACAGTTATAGAAGTGCAGAGGACGGATTCAATGATGGCGGTAGTATGAACTGTTTCAGCAGCTCCTGTGGCAGGTTAAACTTTCCTCAGCTGGCGAAGGGAAGTACAACCTCTCCCTGGAACCTTTTTCACAATGGAGTCAATGTGAAGTCCCACTTCAGGTCCTGAGAGATGGTGGTGCCAGGAGCCTGAATGACTCCCACTGCAGCCAACAGTGCGTTTTCATGATGCGTGAGTGGGGGGTAGTGCAGGGGGGGTTCTCCTGAAGTCCACTATCATCTCCACTGTTTTGACGTGTGTTAAGCTGGCCAGGTTGTTGAGAGTGCACCAGACACGCCGCTCTTTAACCTCTTGTCTGTAAGCAGACTCGTCACCGGTCCTGGATGAGACCGATGACTGTTGTGTCTTCTGCAAACTTCAGGAGCTTGACAGAGGGGTCTTTATATGTGCAGTCATTGGTGTGAGAGGGGAGAAGAGCAGTGGGTTAGAGGACCACAGGTAACCCCTGGGGGGCACCAATGCTGATTGTACGGGTGCTGGATGAGAATTACCAAGCCCTCACAGCTAGCTGCCTGTCTGTCAGGAAGCTTGTTGCACTCCACTGACAGACGGAGGTGGGCATGGCAAGAGCTGAGTTAATTTGGGCAGGAGGAGGTTTTCGATGATAGTTTTGAAACCAAGCTGAAGTCGACAAAACAGGGATTCCTCACATAAGTCCCCTGGTCTGTCTAGATGTTGCAGGATGTAATGCAAGTCCCCCCACGTTGACTGTATCTTCCAACAGACCTGTTTGCTCTGTTGGCAAACTGCAGGGGGTCCAGTAAGGGCCCAGTGATGTCCTTCAGGTAAGCCAAAACCAGTGTTTCAAATGATTTCATGACTACAGATGTTAGAGTCACAGGCCTGTATTCATTTAAGTGCCAGTAATTTTTGGTTTCTTTGGGATGGTGATGATAGTGGAAAGTTTGAAGCATGAAGGGACTTTGCCACCACAGCTTCAGTGATCTGTTGAAGATTTGTGTGAGGTGGGGGCCAGCTGGTCAGCACAGGAGTTCAGACAGGGCTGGTGTAGCACGGTCTGGGCCTGGTGCCTTTCTTCTCTCGTTCTTTCTGAAGACCTGATGCACGTTATCTACATTGATCTGGAGTGCTTGAGGGGGGTTGCAGGAGGTGTGAATGGTGTTTTTTTTAAACCTGCAATAAAACTCTTTCAGATCGTCTGCCAATTGTTGATTTTCCACAGTGCTGGGGGATGGTGTCTTGCAATTGGTGATGTCTTTCAGACCTTTCCAAACTGAAGCATGTGACAATTGAAAAGAATTGGTTCTTTAACTTGCCAGTATAATTCCTCATTGCCACTCTGATCTCCTTTTCCAGTGTGTATTTGGCCTGTTTATACAAAAATCCAGTGCCCATTTCTGCTGGAGCAAGTCTTCTTTGCCTGAAGGAGCTGTCTGAGTTTTGGCAGTGAACTATGGTTTGCCATTGTTGTAGGTTAGATGAGTCCTGGTAGGAATAGCACATGTCCTTCTACAGAAACTGATATAAGATACGTTACAGTCTCTGTGAAGCTCCTCCAGATCCAGTAGAAGATTTTGTGTGTGTGTTCTGTCGAATGTTTCAGCAGTTCAATCCCTGGGAAAACTGATCATGTTTTGAAAAACAAAAAAACAGGAAAAACGACGCACAAAAACAGTCCCAAACACTGGAGAAACAAGCACTGGTAATTGGGCGTGTGCCGGCAAACCATCTTTAGAGTCTCGCGATCTCTACTCATCTTTAGAGTATTGTGCTACAGTAGAGGTTTAAAATATAAAATAGTTTTCATAGGCAATGGGCTTATGTTTTTAAAAACCACAAGTTCTGCGTGCTCTGTGTTGAAGTGGTAAATAAAATGTCTGATTCTTCAGTAATAAGCAGAATGACATTAATATACTGAATCTCTGAATTTGCTGAATTTACAACAAACATTAGGATACAAAACATATAGATCTGTGTTTGATTATCGTTTATGTTCCTCATTTCTGTTTTTATGTGCTGCTGTGACATGAAGCCGATGTCTGTGAAAAAGAATTACGTAAGTATTGCAGCTGATACAATTTACAAGAAAAAGTAGTTTTTATTGTGCTACGGTAGTTTAAATGTTTAATGTTTTATGAAGACTTGTTATAGCACTTATATATCATTGCTCCTTTGTTGTGTTTTTGATTGCTTCCATTGTCCTCATGTTGTAAGTCGCTTTGGATAAAAGCGTCTGCTAAATGACTAAATGTAAATGTAAGCGTCTGCTAAATAACTAAATGTAAATGTAAATACAGGAAATAAAATGTATTTGAGAGATTCAAATAATTGTTGGTTGCAATATTAAAATCTCAGATGTATGCCTTTTTATGGATAGTTTTGACAATTTATTGTTTACACATAACATTACTGTAATTGTTACCAATCATTATTACTAAAATAGTCATGCAGATGATGAAGTGATTCCCTTATGATTTCCTCATTTCTCTGTGCTGCTGTGACATGAAGCAAAGATCTCTGAACATCTAGAGAAAACTTGCGTAAGTATTACGCTGATACAGCAGGAGCAACATAAACTTTACTGGGCTGCAGTGAATTTTAAACATATTTTTCATAGTCAGTATATAATTTTCACCACAAGTTCTGCTTGTGTTTGATTTGGTGCAGTAATTAAGTGTGTGATTGTCCAGTTTTGAGCTGAATGACATTAAAATACCAAGGACTGAATCACATTATAACATGTTGATATGCAACATTACTGTAATTGTTGCTGTTTGATACAAATGCTGACTTTAAAAAAAAAAAACTTTATTAAGATCTGTGTGTTGATTATGTCTGTTTTTTATAAGGGGTCGAGCATCAGTCATATGTAGTGTTTGTTTATGTTGTTTTGTATTGTAGCTCACATAACTACAGAAATTTTGCAGCAGATGGCTTAAAATCATTGTCATGCTGACTTTTGATCTGTTATTTTGAGTGTTCTGTGTATTGTCTGTGTGATTCACAGCTATATTTGTTATCTAATGTGAATTTCTGTTTCTATGTGCTGCTGTGACAGGTGAAGAGAAGATCTCTGAACGACTGCGTAAGTATTAAAACTGATGCAACAAGAGAATATTAATTTTTTTTTTTATTGCAGTTTAAATGGAAAATGATTTTTCATATTCAATAATTATATATTTTTTTTCTGCTTGTTTTTTTTTTTTGTTAATGCAATAATAAAGGAAGTATGTCACTGTTCAGTATTGACATCAATACACTGATGATTGAATTATACAGCATGTGATATACAACATTATGGCAATTGTTACTGATCATTAATAAAAAGTACTTTACATGATGAAGTGAATATAAGAAGCCCATGAAGATTCACACAGTATTTTCTGACATGTGTATCTGTTAATTTAATCATATTCTCCTTATTTCTGTTGCTATGTGCTGCTGTGACGTGTAGGCGAGATCTCAGAAAAACTAAAGGAAATGTGTAAGTATTACAGAGTCCTTTAATAAAAAATAATTTAGTCGATGAAGTGATTTATTGAAGCACATAAAGAATCACACAGTATCTTCTCAGTGTCTCTGACATGTTCATTCACTTACAAATCTCCTTATTTCTGTTTCTATGTGCTGCTGTGACAGTTGAAGGCAAGAAACCTAAACAACAACCGCAACTGCGTAAGTATTACAAACTGACACAGCAAATGAGTTCCCCATCGAGGGGGAACTTCAAAGAACTGCATTACATATCATTGGCTTCTTTGTCTTCAGGAAACTGTTTGCTGCATGTCTTCTTCATACAGTAAAGTACACGTCTGTTTTGTAGCACGTCTTCTCCATTTTTTTATATACCCACAAGCAAATTGGGTGAATCAAATGAAAATCAAATGAAAATTTAACATGAAGAGCTCATTGTTATGAGCACATTCATTCATGATGGACCTTTAAAGATCGCCATAAACTAGACTCTCAGAAATCAGGTAGAAATAAGGATTTCTGAAAAACTGAGTTATTGACAAACAGTGATGCAAGATTGGTCATGTGACACAATCCTGTAATCCATGCAACCCGAAACAATTAAGATGATGGCCCAGGATATAGCAGCTTTATTGTGTATGCCATCCGCTTTTTTCCTGATCACCAGCTTACCAGTGATCATAGGCTGAAAAAAATTGACAATGTGTCTCCATTTCCTTTCCCTGTAGAAAAGTGAGCCAAAATATCTCAGTATGGCTGCTGTCATCTTTCAAAAATGACGTCAGATTCATTTGGAGCCTGAGTCTGTGCATTAGTGATTAATTTGGATACATTAAGTGGGTGGGGTTTAGGACTTATACTGCATCTAGCTACCAGATGGTGATCAAAATTCTTTGGCTTCACTTTTGAGGTCATGTGTGGCACACTTGCCCTTAATTTCTACTAGAATCTTGTTTTTTGGTTTGCAGTAAAAAAAAAAAAAAACTCTTTCACTTGTCAACAGACATCAAAATGTATTCAAATTGTATTGGAAATATATTCAAAAGAAACACCGTTCTCTAAAGAACTTTGAACTCAAAATGTTTCTAAACTTAAAACGCATTTTTTTTTTTTTATTTTGGCCTGTTGTTTTTACTATACTTATTGTTTTACTACTTACACAATTATTCCTGAGTATATATCATGCATTGTTTACAAAGCATAACCCCACCACCACCAATTTCAGCCTATGTTTCTGTGATCTTCGTGTAATTTTAGACTCTGATGTTCATATGCAAAAACACTTAATCTAATGTCTGCTTTGTCTTTTGTATTTATCTGTTTCCAGGTGCTGATGTCACAAAAGAGAGATAATGAGACCAGAAGAGGAGAAAGATGAATGGGAAGCGTCCATTTATGTTGAAGATACTGCCATAAGTCTAGCGAGGGGACGGACACATGGTGGGAGTTTCAAACTAAAGGAAGGGAAGAATGTTGTAATCATAAATGAAAATGCTGGGGTTTGTGCACATGGTGAGTCATTGTCTTTTAATTTAATATTTTAAGTAGTTTTTTCAATTTTTAACTGCTCATTTACAACAAGGGATTTTCTGAACACTACCTCATTCCAAACCTAAATGACTTTTCTTATGAGGAACACATGAAAGAAGATTTAGATTCAGTTTCAGCAGTAATCTTCATGCTGTCTCTTTTTACACGTAACAAAATTAGATTTCATGTCAATCACAATTGCATGTCGATCTCCAAAAAGGACCAAAAGTCTTCAGTAGTCAAATTACAGTTTTGTGTTGAGGAACAGACCCATCATTATTTAATGAAATTATCCCATCTGCCAAAATTCTCAAATCTCATTAACTTGGCTGATTTTGTTTGTTGTTTGTTGTTGTTGTTGTTGGTTTGTTTTACTTTAAACGTGATCATCATGTCTAATGAATGTAGTTTTCATTGTCTGATTTGTCTGATTGTTGTTAAAACAGGTGTCAGATGGAAACTTTACTGGAAATGAATTGAAAGAGATGAAAGCAGGTAAGAGTTTTGTTGTTTGCACTGAATCTCTTTTAACTATAAAACAAGATCATGATCTGATGTGTGATATAGCTTCATTCAGTGATTCATTTCATACATTTCGATCTGTACATACTGTCTAACGACAAACTGGCAGATAATCAGAATTGAATGCAAGTGAATGAAAGTGTGTTTGTCCTGAGAGAAATGGGCTAGTTGGAAATCTTTTAACGCATCAAAACAAAATCAACATAAACTTTACTTTTAAATGTGCATATTGGAAGATGCATGACTGAATTCACAAATATAATGTTCATTTGCCAAAAAGTAAAAGAGCATGGGGTCAAACAAGATTTAATTTGATGGTAGAGTACTTACAGTTTCTCAGAAATGACTACAGGATTGATCTCCAGATTCATTTCTTTTTAATTTCTGTGATTGTTTTTCTTTTAGAATCATCAGTAAAAGAGGTGAATGAAGAAACGGCTTTAATGAGCCAAAATGAAGAGGATGGAGAAGCAGCAGTTTAGTGAGATAAGACACGCCCACCAGTATCAATCACTGTGACTTCATCAACATTTCAGCTCTGTCTTTTACAAGCCTTTAGAATCCATCCAGTCATAGTGAGAACTGTACCCTGTCTTGTGTAAAAAGCTATTTGGTTTTCAGATGAATGTAGAAAAGGTTGTTGATGAAACACTACATACCTGTTACACTTTTTAACAATTTTGATTTGATCAAGACAATGATTGTAAGACATTATATATTTTAAGATGTTTTTATAAATATGCCGTTTTTGTGAATATGCCGTTTTATAAAATTAAAAACTATTGTAGGGTTAATCTTCATATACAGCTTTGATCAAAGTGTCTCTAAAGATCACATGTGCTTCTCATGGTAGAAATTAATCAGACCGTTTACAAGATACGCACAGTATTCACTGTCAGTGTGACATTTTTTGCTGCAAAAATTACCATTACTGACCAGTGTTGCCATTCTTTTTACTTTTACTTTTCATTTAAACTGGAAAACTTTGCATGTTTCTAGGCTTTTAAATTACAATTCTTGAATATGATGTGCCAAATATGTTTTGAAGAAATTCTGTTTCTCCTCCCAGAATGGGATGTTGTGTTAGTGCAAAAACATATTTGTTTCTCTCCTTCACTTCCTGTATGCAGGAAGTAATGGCTGCCAGCTGACTCCAGTTTATTGGTTGTCTACTGTGATGTGAGGAATTGCTGCCTTGTCGATTTTTCTCTTCAGTGTTGTTGTTTTACACTCTTGTTGCAATTGGGTTTTTTTGGCCAGTAATACTTTTTGGTTTGTAAGCTACAAATGGTTTTGTGTATCGTTAATTAGTTTATATTGTTAAGAGCTTGGGAATGGGTTAATAAAGGGGTAGGTGCCAATCTAATTTTGTCTCTGTTTAAGCCAGTTAGGGAGTATTTAGTGTATTTTTTTCCTTTTGTGGTATTTTTTTTTTTTTTTTTTTCTTTCTTTTAGTAGTCAGTTGTTTGTTAATCTCTCTATGGTTAGAGGCATTATATTTGTTGTTTCGGGATTTACTCCAGATACCTCCCATATTTAAAATAAACTTGTTTTTTGATATTGACTTGGTCTTGGTAATTTTGAAAGCACTGGGGTTGGGAACCGGACTTTGCTGCCTCCACACATAACATCTTTTATTCTGTGACATGTTCCTCCATCAATAGACTAATAATGGAAACATTACAGAATTTGGGGGCTCATTTATCAGTAAAAAAAAGTTTGTTTATCTGTTTTTGTCCTTTGCAACCGGATGTAATCTGCACCATTGTTATGGATAATCTAATTTGTAAATGGTACATGTCCTTTTTCTCTCTCTGTATATTTTGCCCGAGTCTTTTTGCTATTTTTAATGTGGGAGGAGAAGTTAGAGCTTGAGATATGGAATTTGACTTACTCTCATTTATGTTGCTTTCTCGTTTACATCCCACTTCAGAAGTATCTATGGCTGTCATAAAAGGATTTAATTTCCATTGTAACCTTCTTTAACATGAGCAACCCTAAAGAGGTGTAGGGTGAAATTAAATATAAAGGCCATAGAGAGACCAATGTTTAATGAAGACCAGGAGTCAAAGTTGAAAGTTCCATTAAACATTAAAAATTAAATACAAACTCGTCACAAAATATTTTATTTAAAAAAATAATAATAATAAAAATCACCAAAATTACACACCAATTTCCTCTGTGAGAATAATTTCAAAGGTGCAACAGAGACAAGAGGCTATTAGATCCATCATTTGTGTTGCTAATTGTTATTTTGTTTAGGTTAATTATGTTTGTATTCATACGAATAGCTCACTAAAAATAGACAGTCTGAGGGTGAGCAAATATTAAGAAACTATCTAAGATATCCTTCAGTTTTGTATCTTCAGTGGAACCAATTTGGAGAAAAGCCATCTGTGAGCTCATCAAGGCTGCATTTATTTGATCAAAAAAAAAAAAACTAGGAACTAAAGCAGGGGGGGGGGATAGTCACTGGTGTTATTGTTTCTGTTCTGCTGCTCCTGTGTACAGTCTGTTCCTTTGATTTACTATTGAACATACAACGATTTTTAAATTAAAAAAGGCCAAAATGGGAAGTGTTGACTTGTTTAAAAAGGATTTCCATTTCCTCCAGAATTGCTAGAATTGTCTTTAAACTGTGTACATTATAGTCCTTATAGACTACTCATGGGAATGTTAATGCCCTGAACAAGCATCAGATTAGTTAGAGTTGTGATACTAAATTTAATCAAGAAAGTATCCCTCATTCCTGGTCTTCATGTCATCAAAACCTGACTTTCGCCTATTTTGTGTCTATTGAACTTGTTTATTCTGAAAAAAAAAATAAATAAAAAGTTATTTAGTGTAAAATTTAGGCAAATTTACTCTTGAAAGAAAATTCTTTTAGAATACAAATTCTATAATTTCCTCATGTTTTCAAAAGTATAAGCTGCTCTTGTTTCTTTCATACTGACCACAGCGTTCAAACTCTAAAATGAAAAAGTATCATAAATGCACTGTAATGGTGTCCAAAATTTCATGCCATATATTTAAAGTCTTCTGAAATCCATGATCATTTTGTGTAACGAACAGACTAAAATTGTTGTTTTACTACCAGTGTATTTGCCAAACATGTTGACATGCTGTGTGCAGGTTTTAACAACCTTGACACATAAATGGTGTTTGTTGTTGAATATGTTAAAGCAAAGTGCGATGAAACAAGTCTGAATATGCAGAAAGAAAAGACCTGAGATATAACATTGACTCATACTTTAGGGTGTGGTTGTATTGAATGTACAGCAACTGAGAGATGTTCACATGAATACTCATGAACTATTTCTGATTCTTTTGTTCTGTATTTCTCTGACAGGTGAAGAGAAGAAAAAATGGGAAATTCATATTTATTTTCTCTGCAGATCTTTAATACCCAGGCTTAAATGGGGTCGTATGATGCTGCTAAAAAGAAACATATTTTGTGTATTTTGGTGTAAATGCAATGTGTTATTTATGCGGTTTAAGGCTCAAAAAAACACATTATTTTCCAACATACTTGTACCATTATTGGTTGCTCCTCTTATGCTCCGCTTTCTGAAACGCGTTGATTTTAACAATCGATTTCTAAAAAATGCGAGGTATACACTGATTGGCCCGGCTATCCAGTTGCGTTGTGATTGGCCGAATACCTCAATCTTGTGATGGAAATGTTATGCCACTTAACATACTGTGATGCAGACAAAACCAACAAAACCCATTACAAACGAGGCATTTTGTTGCCATCCAGTGGGGACATAATTACTGATTATAATGACTTATACTGTCTTTTTTTTTACGTGTTGTGTTGCATATCACGCGCGTAAACATAAAACCGTGTCTGCATTTATGATCAGAGAAATGACAAACAAGTGCCACTCTACACTGCTCAAAACTCACATTTGAAATTAATTGTGAAAAATTCTTTAAATTTGTAAACTTACATGCTGTGAGTCAGAAGCGCCAGTCTGTCCTTGCAAAGTTGGAATTGCCCCAAAGTATAGAAACAGCCGTTGTGCACAGCTTTCTCAGGATCAAGAAACAGTCCTCTGTAAAATGCGCTGCACACAATCTGAATATTTAGGTTGAACTGTTCTGGAAGAGTGTTGTAAATACAACTTAACCACTGATTTCTAGTTGTGGCCTCTTTGTGGAAGAACCAACAAAGTAGTTTTGCTTTCACAACGAAACACACAGTGTATTCCACTACATGGGCATCCGGCTGCAAACAGCAAGAATAAGTTACTCCTTATTTTCATTTGCGTGAAAACATTCTGGGCGGCGTTATGCAAATCTCCCACATCGTGACATAGACATGTGGGGGCGTTTTAAACGAGGCGTTTTAGGAGGGCGTAGACGAGTCTTAACTTTTATAAAGAATATCTCTTTGGATTTGAGACTTTAGTCTTTGCAACTTTTACAGATTATTTTATGCATTTACGAGCTTGTAAAACACTCCAAAGAGAAAAGGAAAAATTTTTTAATCGCATCATATGGACACCTTTAAAGTTCACTTCATCCTCTGCTCTGCTCCCAGATTGCTTTTATTTTCCTCGTGACTGTATCTAAAGGAGTTAATGTGGAAAAAATATTCATTAATTATTTATTATTATGTATTATATTATCACATATCAGAAGATGACTTGAGGTCTCATAAAAGGTTTTCTTTTAATTTTTGTACATTTACTGAGATCAATTTTCCAAAAAGTAAAAAAATAACAGATAATGCGTTTGGAAATTGGTTCTCCTCACGAAGACTAAGTTTAACTGAAAATATACTGGATTGATTCACAATAAAAACAAAGTGTTCCTGAAGCCGGATTAGCTGGCTTTTCAGCCAGGTAAGTTTCAGTTAGTTTGCAACCAATCCCTGGGTTTTTAGTAACATGTAAGAGGGCTTTGTAGCGGCGTTATTGCTCATAGTAACTTACACTCCACAGCTAACCTGCTCCAGGGCAGGTTGTGTTCTGGGGTTAGAGATCTCAAACTGAATTTGGACCAATCAGATGTGAGCCAAAGTGACACATATCTGGCACAAAAAGTCACTCCCCCAGTCGATCTCTTTTCTTTTAATTAAAGGTCACTAATACAAAAAAAAAAAAAAAAAAAATGGTCCTAGCTTTAATAAATTTACTTAGTTATTTTATATGATTTATATAATTATTAGGATTCAATATTATTATTAATCCTTTACACACAAGCAATTTTAGTTTAACGGTTTATTATAAATGAATAATTAATGTATACATATCATGTAATATAAATGAGCTGTAGTAAGTATAAACAAACTTCAAGTTTCACTTGTGACTGCATGATGGAGCAAGATAATTTCTTTCTTTCATATTTCATATGATGTTTAAATTTGTCATATTCTTCAATCTCTCTAACCTTTTAGAAAAACTTTAACCATTCGTGTTAGAAACTCGCTGGGTTTCGCTCGCGAGAAAGTAAATCAAAACTTGCTTTGTGTTGCAAAGCTGGTGATGTCTAGTTCGACAGGGGATGTAACATTCATGTTGCAGGCGCTCCACAATGTGCTCAGGATCCAAAGCTCTGAGTGTGACAAAGAACGTGGATGATCGCATTCATGCGTAACAAAAGAAGCCCAGGGATGGAGATGTTTGGTTGTGGTCAACTCCAAAACTAATACTGTATATCGGAATGTGGTGCAGATAACCATCCTGGTACAGGCCCCAGGTATGAAATTAGTGAATTGATTTGATACTGAAATGGCAGAAAAAAATCATTTTCTCATTTCAGTCTTTATGTTTTATTTATTATTTATTTTTTATTTTTCTGAATTTCTCTATTCTCTTGCTGCGTCACCTGAAGTTGAAGTCATTGAACAGCGGATTTGGGGCAGGAGGCTTCTGTCACTCTCCAGACTAATGCGAAATACAGAGTGGTGATTCTGATACTGTGGACACTTGGAGCTTGAAAACCTTCTTATCAAAGTTGATTTAGGAATGACTAGTTATGGAAATAAGAGATTCAGAGACAGATTGGAGCTGTATCATCAAATTGGATCTCTGACGATTCAAAATCACAGATACAGACTCTGGACATTTAAAACTACAAATTATCAACAGAGACACAAGCACCATTCAGGAGATTCAATGTAAACTTTCAATGATGATGGTGGTAAGTTAGAACAACATTATTTAACGATATATATATTTAGAAAAAAGTTCCATTTCCTTGAATTTTGATTGGGCACAGGCGTTTCAAGTTATAGATAAGGTTTTTATTAATTGTTTATTCTTTTTTATTTCAATTTATTGTATTTTATACCTTAAACTTAAAATCATTGTTTTACCATTATTCTGTCTCTGCTTTTATGATTTTTCCCTGCCTATATCTGCACTTTTGACGGGCAGATGAATTTACCAAGATGTTGACTGTGTTGGATATCAGACCAAAAAAAAAAAAAAAACCAGTGATGGGGATTAGGTACAGAAAAAAACAGCTGCTGAATAAAGTGGATCATAAATGATCATTCATATCATCTATACCAACTACAGTAAAGACAAAACCAGCTTGATCTTGTATTAGGGGGGCAGGTTAAATACTTAGCAGGAAAGGTACCTTTATTCTACTGTATATAGATTAATCAGAACCACTTTATTAACTTACAACTCCATATACATTTTTTACAAAGTAAAAAAAATCATAGGAAACATGAAGTCTGGCTCCAAGTGTCAGCCCCTCAAGGGCCTGAACTGGGGATCGGGAAGCTCTTCGATTGGTAAGTTCCGGGAACAGCGCTTTTTAGGGTTTACCACCTCAAGGGCCGATGGTGAGGGCGAAGCGGCATGAATGCCCTCGTGAAGTCGATGGGGTTCTTGGGCATGCTTGTTTTGTAACACAGACCATTCTTCCATTTAACCGGTGAGTTCTGTGAGCACTGGGCACATGCAGAGGAGTGGGTCTCTAAGCACTTGAACACCAAACTTATCCTCTTCTGCTCTTTGTATCCGACAAATATACCGACAGTTATTGGTTGCATGCTGTGGTTGGATTAATGTATGACTTTTTTGAAAGGGTTCTCGTCAGCTCTATTGTGTTTACCCTGCTGTGTGTGGTAATTGGTGTTATGAAAAAGAAATACTTTCTGGTTTGTAAAGTTACTATTTGTTTTTATATTGTTCTTAATTCATTTATATAATTTTTTGTGGGGGAATGGTTAGAAGAAAGGTGGGTGATATTTTTTATTATTTTTTTTTTTACTTGTTTTCTCCTGTTGAAGCTAGATTGGGGAGTCAGTTATTTTGTGCATTGCATTTTTTTTTTTATAGTTTAATTTAGTTTTTCTCTCTCTACTTTTTACAGGGGTTATGTGTGTTTGGCTTTTGTGCCTCCTCTTGAAGTCTTGGAATTGGTCCTACAATCACAACTGATGAAAGAAACTGTTTTTGATATTGAGATGCGCCTGGTCATTGTGAGAAGAATGGAGTTGGGACCAGGAACTGGACTTTTGATGCCTCCACATCGTCACAGCATTTTATTCTACTGCCTGTCCATCCATCACCGGACTAGAATGGGAACGTAAGAAGAATTTGGGTGCTTGTTTTATCCAGTAGCAAAATGTAATTGATTCTTTTTTGTTATCGGCAACAGGATGTAACCACTCGACTTGGTGGGACATTAAATGGTTACAGTACATGATCTGATTCCTATTGATATTTTGACTGATCCATTGTTGAATGTGGACGAGGAGAAAAGATTTGAAATTTGACGTACTCTTGATAAAATAGATCAGTTTTTTTTTTTTTTTTTTTTTTTTTTTTTTTTTTTTTTTTACTTCCCACTTTAGAAGTATGTAATCATGTCCTACTAAGGGCTTTTAATTTCCACAAGTAGAAATTTAAACAGTAGTGTTCCCTAAAGAGGTTGTAGGGGAAAATACAACCTAAATGCCATAGATGAGACTCACATAATCAAATGAATACAAGGATCCAATGTTGAAGTTCAATGAAACATTCAGAAATGAAAAACACAGCTCTCACCAAATCGTATTATTATTTTTTTATATAGTATTATATAAACTTTTTATACCAAACATTACACATCAATTTCTCTTGTGAGGGTCATTCAAAGGGCAACGAAATGAGAGGTATGGGATCCGTCATTGTGGATTGCTATTATTATGCTGTTTAGGGTAATTATGTTTACATCCATCGTATTTATCCACAATATCTCACTGAAAAATCTGTAAAGGTTATTAATAGGTATTCACTCTTCAGACATATCTAAGATGGAGGTTTGTTTCCTTAACGGAAACAGATTTGGAGATGAAAGGAAATTAGGAATTAGATCCCTGGCTAACCTTGCTTGGCTAACTTCTTTTTTTTTTTTTGCAGTGATAGGGTTCAATCCGACCAATGGAGAGTCCAAAACAGCTGATAAAAACCACAACACACCACAATAACAACAAAGTAAACCCACGGACGTTCAGGCTATCAGTTTAAAAAAAAAAAAACAAAAAAAAAAAAAAAAAAAAAAAAAAAAAACAACCTTAATTATAAGAAACAAAACCCATAATTTGATCCAAAGGTTCCATTATCCAAAAAATGCTTCCTCGGTGTGTAAAAGGTTACCCCTGTTTAAATCCCACACGAACATTTTTTGTCACCACAGTTTTTTGGAACTGTTTTGTCCTATGTACATGGGGCTTGGCTTGATCTGTGGCATATTCCTTACCTGATTCAGACAAGATGAAATTTCACTGGATAAATGTCATATTATGGACAGAGGGAATAGACAATAGTTTAAGTCAAAAGGTTTAAATGGTGGATTTGTTTCTTTACAAGCATGCCGCTTTTGGCTGCAACCACGATGACTAAGTGATGGACTGGATGATGTTTGGGGGATTACTGTGATTTTTGTGATGTTTTTATCAGTCGGTTTTGACTATCATTATGGGACGGCACACATTCACCGCACACGGATCGAACTGTGTGGTAATTTTCATTTATGGGAGAAACCGCTTACTTTAATTCAAAAGAGCAGTTTCAAATATCCTTCTATGCACATGCAATAAGATCAATGTATATATGAAGTGAAAATGTATCTGAGTGTTTGGAAATTATACAAACCAACCTTAAGCAAAACATATCATAGAAAACGGAGTCTTCTGCTCAACTTGATGTTGGTCTTGCATTTACTCTATAGGGTCGGATGGTGAGTCTTAGTCTCTTCCAGGCCTGTTCAGCCTCATTCTTAGTAGATCTGATGTATAAGCCAGAAAAGGGGCAACAGCAGCCATGCTTACCAGAGCAGAAACAACCAACC
>NW_024879371.1:140197-140286 GCF_018340385.1 Cyprinus carpio
ATTACAAAAATGTTTGGCTCCATGCCCTGAAGCCACTCAAAAAGTTTGGTGGCAGCGCCACCTCGTGGTCAAAAGTTATAATTAAATAT